>NC_134571.1:65661646-65849146 GCF_050947875.1 Dermacentor variabilis | reverse complement strand
TGCGGAAGTGTGGTGCAATTGTTGACTGTAGAAATGGAGAACGTTCGGTGCACGGCATAGTCTGTCATCATAACTCTTCGAGGATTCCTCTGGCCGTGAATGCGCCTTTTGTGCTTCTGAGGGTATACATCACTCCCGCATTTCGTGCCGTGTGCGTTCCAGTTACACCCCTGTTACACGGGCGACCTCAACTGCGGTTAACGTAACCGCGGTTATCGCTAAACGCAGTGCGGTTAGACACGGCAGGCGAAACTGTGGTTAGCCGCTAACCGCGGTTGACCGCCAACCGAGCTTGGTAACCTCGGTTTAGTGTCACCGACGTTTCGGAAACGGGCAAAATGGTGGATGGTACTTGTCCCGAATGCGATATCTGGCGCTTCCCAGATATCTTCTGAAAAGCATATCATTTGGCCTGACGCGACAAATGAGGCACTGATACGCATTTGGGAAGATAATCTGACGGCTCTGCGCTCAAGTAGTCGAAATGCGCGCCTCTACAGAGAGATGATGGCTACACACAAACTTCAAAATTTAAGAACAGCGAAATCAAACTGAATAAGTGAGACACACACAAACGCTGCGTGTTTGTGTGCGTCTCACTTTCTTGTCCGGTTTGATGGCGCTGCTTTTAAACTTTTAACTTCAGTATTTTTAACATGTACTATTTTGCAATAATTTGTGCAATGTGAAATCGCAGTGTACATACATTAACACTGAAAGCACTGCCTTTTCTTCCTTTTCTCTTCTTTCTTTCTTTTTGTAAAAGCAAGAGTATAGTTCCAACGTGCATTCACGTAATGTTGTACTCCCTTTAATTATGTAACGAAAATTTGTTAGTTGAAACATTCATTTGTTCATTAAGAATTTCTTTTTACCTTTTCGTACAGTGAACTTGATTTTGTTTTATATTTACCCATCCGTGACCCTTAATTCTGACTTTCTATATATTTGTATACCCCCGGGCATGCTCACAACTTAGAGCCATAGTATCGAAACTAAATAACCTACACGTGCAAAACGCAGTCTTACACGTGAAAACTGTTGAATATCACAAATGTTTTGCTGAAAAATAACATCTTTTTACCACTGTGATCAAATGTCGAAAAAAATTATTCAAAATATCACGTGACGCGTTATCAGACCAATAACTGTGATCAGGATAGATGGTGTAAATCTGGCGGACTGCGGTTCGCGTTAACCAGGGTTGAGCGTTTTAACCACGGCTAAGTTTAACCGCGGTTAAGGTGCCCATGTAACTAGTGTATTACTTGTTTCAAGAACGACCATGCCATGTTTGACGTCACTATTGAACCGATTCGTTTGACGTGTATGAAAAAAAGAACACTTTAGTTCCACATTGCTTGCTTTCAGTATTTGAAGGGCGCACTGGCGTATAGACGATGAATTGCTCGACGGAGGTTGGCATGAGATCTCTCGTATTCAAACCGGAAGCATCTTCCACGCTAGGGGCCCTAGGTAATGCTCCAGGAGAGCAAGTCCATCTCCACCCTGGCGACTCGCAACTTATTCGAATGGTCAGCAAGTAGCTTAGCATAACTGAGCGTCACAAACTTCTCAACATCCTTTCTACACACTCGCAAGAATTGCTTTTTTCAAAAAGCAGCATAACGGCTTTAATTTCAGCCTCTCCAATACGTCGTCACACCAATACTGCGTCAGCGCATCCCATAAGGCCCGCACTTTACAGACTGTCACCATCAGAATGCAAGATTGTTGAAAAACTAGTGTAGTATATGCTGAAGAAATGGATAATTCAAGATTAGGGGCCCTATAACGTAAAACTATTCCAATATGTTTCTATTCCAATATCCTGACGTCAAATTTGCGTAACCACCAACGCAAGCACCGGGAAGTCACCTGCAGGGTTGTCGGAACAGACCAATCAAACGCTCTCCTCGTTCATAGGAGGACACTTTTGTTTGCTTGAAAAACGAATAACATTGCCTACACTGAGCGGCTTGTCGTATCTAATTGGCTGACAAGAGGCCAGGAGAACGCTCAAGTGGAGAGGGATTCGATGGGGCCGAGCCACTGCACTGAAAGTCGATAACCAGATGAAGAGGGTGGTGCCGGCGTCTACGATTGGTCGGCTTTCCCTTACTTAGCTTGCGGTGGCTGGTCGGGAATCGCGCCGGCATGCAACGGAAGCTCAAGAATGACGCTAAAACGGATCCTCAGCAAAGAAGAGTTGGCAGAATGAGGGGGTAAACGTGCCGAAAGTGCTCGAAGACGTTACACGGCCACGCAAGAAGTTTTATTATACTCAAATACACCCATGCTCTCCGGCAGGTGCGAGTAGCCAGCGTCTGAGCGATCGGCGGCAGCCATCTTCTATTCCTTTCGGAACGGGGCAGCCTGCGACTATTCCGAAGAAAATTCAGTTTTGTTCGGCATATTAATACATCTTTATCACGAAAACGTCACTTTGACGCGGAGAGTTCTTGCGGTTTTGTGACGTCGCGTGACAGGCAGGTGAAGTGGGTGCAGCCCGAAAACTTTTTACCAATAGCCGAGGGCTAATGGCGAAAAGGGGTCGAATCAGAAATAACTGTTTCTTTTTTTCTGTCAAATCATGCATAATCAGTGTGTACACATCATATCAGATGGGGAGGTATCGCGAATTTCGTGACGTCGCGTGACAGACAGGTGAAGTGGGGGTGGTCGAAAAAAGTTTTTGACCAATCGTGGAGGGCTGATAGCAGAATTGGAATAGAAAAGTTTGGAATAGTTTTACGTTATAGCGCCCTAGGTGAGTACCTGGGACACTCGAATCATCCTTGCGAAGAAAAAATATGGTACGTGGCGATTCTGCGTTATCACTGAGTGACTTTCGTTACTAAAAAGATTTCTATCTGCTGCCAGGAGTTGATGATGCATTAGCTGTCTTCATTCAACTTCCTACTTTTCTTCTGTTGAACTGATATACGGCTATTGGCAAATCCTGATCCACCCAGCAGACAGGGAAAAGACGGCGTTTCTTACCGCTGATGGTGTATACGAATTCAACGTCATGCCATTCGCATTTTGTAATGCACGCACGACATTCGAAAAGATTTGTGCAGACTATCCTGCGAGTTTTGAAACGGGAGATCGGTGTCTGCTACCTTGACTATGCAAGTCTTCGACGCACATTTCATCAGCACGACCCTCACCTGAATATTGTGCTCGATTGTATTAGGAAGGTTGGGTTTGTGTTCAATGTGAATAAATGTCATTGTGGCGAGCACCAAACCCTTATGTAGCGACATCTTGTCCATAAGAATGGCATTAGACCGGACCAACAATAGGCGGCGGCCATCGAATCAATCGAGCCTCTAAGCCTGTGAAAGGGCATCGCAGCTTCTTAGGGCTCTACTCGTATTTCCGGAGGTTCGTTCATGGGTTTTCAGATGCTGCTCACCCTCTCACATGTCTTTTACATAAGAATAACCCGTCTTAGTAGACCCTTGAGTGTAATTCCCCTTTCCGCCAGCTGAATTTTTTGTTAACTTTGCAGCCAATACTTGGGCATTTCAATCCTTTGTATCCGACTGGGATTAATAGAAGCGCAAGTAGCGTCAGCGTGAATGCCGCTTTCGTTCAACGGTCTCACAACAAAGAACACGTCGTAGCCTACGCAAGCCTTTCCGTAAGAAAACCGGAAGGCAACTACGGTGAGCGAACCGGAATGCCTAGCAGTAGTCTTGGTCGTGAAGTGATTTCGACCGTATCTGTATGGTCGCCCGTTTACCATATTCCCGAATGACTGTTCTCTGTGCTGGTTGGTCAAACTTCGTGACCCATCCGATGGATTGCTAGGTCACTCAATGATTTCTACGGTCGCAAAAGGTAGCAGCAGACCTTTTCGGCTGCAAAAGTGATCGGATGGAGAAAGTAGGCCCACGATGTTGGAGAGGCTACTTCAACAGATAGACACAACCGTTGACGAGTTCGAGGGGACCGTGGTGTGGTATTTGACGAGTACTTTGTTCGAAGTCCAGGTACTGTCGACGAGCGTCAAGTTTGGCAACAGCGAGAGTTCTATTTCGGCAAGTGCGGAATAAATCTCTGCATTGTGGCGGAAGAGGAAATCCCAGCTTAAGAAGGGGCCATGCAAGCGTGAGGAAATAATGATGAATCTGACGGCCTATAGAACATCCGCAATGACAACACGAGCGGCGCACGCCGCTATGGGGTGAATGCGCTGGGCGCTGGCTGTACGGAGGGATCGAGAATTGTAGAGAAGGATTGGAACGATATAATGGGTAGTCCAACTTGTTATGAGCGCTGAAAATCTAGGCAGAGCACGGATTCCGAGAGCGAGCGGCATTCACGAGCTAAAGCGCTCAACCGGATGACCAACTATATCGTTCCAAACTTCCTCTGCATATATATATATATATATATAAATATATAAACGAGAAGGGGATAACCCAGGGGCCCGATTTGTTTTGCTAGACATATCATAAGAAGTCAATAAACACTGACACCAAGGACAACATAGGGGAAACTACTTGTGCTTAATATATGAAATAAAGAAAGCATAAATTAATGGAAATGGAAGTGGATGAAAAGTAAGCTTGCCTAAGATGTGGGGACCGAACCCACAACCTTCGCGCGAAGGGGTGTGTCAATTGATGGACTAAAATACCTTGATACGCGCGCGCGCGTGCACAGTGACAGTGAGAAATTGTAGAAATCTGAAAGCGGACGAAATCGGAAATCGAACACAAAGCTGTTCAACATCCTCCTAGGTCAGCGATTCTCTAAAAGTTTCATTGCTCGCAGTTCTTTTCACGAAACACGCAAACACGCTACACGTCACAGAAGCTACAACGACAGCGCAGCGTTCGGTTGCCATCAGTCCGAAAGCTAGAGATATTCAGTTGGAGAGCATGCTTTCTCAAAACTGAATATGTCAGCAAAGCTACATGCAGGGCTCACCAACCGATATGCTATATCGTGTCCGTTACAAGTGACAACGAGTCCCATAAACAATAAGTGTTTGAGTCATGATAGTGCTAGTAAATATCTAATTGACTCTAGTTAACAGGAAACTCATGTTTCTCTTCCGTTTAGACTGGCGTTAGTGAATGTTAGAGCTATGGCAGGCTTAGGAACAGAAAAAGAAAGCCCACATTTTGAAAAGGACAAGGGTGGTGTTCAAGTGCAAGATATAAATTGGGAGAAAAGAAAATTAAATATCTAGTGCCCTGTATTCAAGATAATATGCAGTAGAGCCTGTGATGATGGCGATGAATAAGTATCTGTCATGATTACAGCCATCGTTGTCGTTATCATTACCGTCCTATTTACTCACAGTGAATCAGGAAGGTCTTTTCCAGTGGCCTCCAGCTATCACTGGTCAACCAACATAATACTATGCCCGCCCATTTTCCTGTCTCATCACGCAGTGTAACCATATGTAGCCTTCTACTGGACTTCTTCGGAAACCATTCTGTTGTTCTAGTAATCTGCCCTACTCCATTTCTTCCTTACCATCTCCACTAGAATAATAGTTACCTCCATTTGCTCTCTAATCATAAACTGGTGCCTGCTTACCACCTAAAGCCATGCTTTAAAAGTGTTAAATCAAGACAGACCAATGAGAAATTGACTCACCTTGCGAAAAATTGTCACACCGGCCCTGCGAAAGTAGAAATCCAGCGAGGCTGTAGGAAACACCACTACAACTGCTGAGGGGGTGTACAATGCTTTATTGCTTTAAAGTAATAGTAGTAGTAGTAATCTAGAGCAATGGTAGAATGGGAGTAATGGTGATCTTGACAGCACACTGCCGCCCATAGAGGTGCTGCAACATCATTGAAATCAGTCACCCTACTGGTTCGTTTATACTGTCACGCAGTAGTGACGGTGAAAAATACAGCTGCAAAACTGTGAGTGAGGAAACCAATTTTTATTGGGAGAACTTGCGCCCACAAAAGCAAGTTACACTCAAAGCACAGCGATAGCGGCGAACACTGCCGGCGATCGTCGAAGTCTGATCTCCCAGTCAAGAGCGTCGGCTTTTATACATGAGCCACCGGAGGTCTCAGAGTAATCGCTGGTGTCCGCGTGTCTTACGGAAAGTTCTACACAATTCGCGTCGCACATGCAGTCAGATTACAGAAGCTTCGGTGACAACAGACAGCAGAAAGAATCATCTATAACATTCGAGAAACTTCCGATGCATGCGGGCACATTTGTTAGAAGGTAAAAAGCGGTCACCCGAAAAAGACACACGAGTGCACGTGTCAATACACGAATTTTGGCTGGTTCTTTTATCTACGAATATGCAATAAAAATTACTGTAGCGCAAGCGGCCGCGCCTGACAGCGCGGCCGCTTGCGCTACAGATAGTCATAACCGGGAAACATATGCGGCGAGCGCTGCGTGCTCCGCTTTGTTATCAGGAGCGCTTTACCAATTATGGGGTCCAGATGACTGTTTTGTGCTTGTTCTTTAATGAAACATATGCTGTTCTACATGTTGCATGCGTGATTCCAAGGAATGCATGCACTGTTCGCTTCGCCATGATGACGGCTCGAAGCGTCTGCCTTACGGGGGTAGAAGCCACTGCTCCTTGGGCCGGCAATGCCTTCAAGATCGGCCCAATATTAGGCTGATGGACGCGGAGACAAAAATGCTGATCAACTACAAGCTAATAGCTTCGTTGTAAAATAAAGAGAAGACATTGCGAAATGCAAAAATTGCTGTCAAGGTAAATCACGCATTCCACCATTGTTATAGCGTGAAACTTCATTCAGTTCTGTCAGTAAAGGAGTCGCTTGCTAAAAATTCATGTAGTGAAACCATGTTATAGTATTTACGCTTATATCTTTGCGGCTGTTCTACCGACGTGTATTATAACCCTGTCACACGGGAACCCGCAAAGTCCTTTTAACTCCATCGCCTTTATCTCGAAAGAGATACAGTCGGTGTCACATGGTCACCCTTCCGCTAAGGAGGCTTAATGGAGCCTTTGGTGAAGGGGGATCGGCGAGCTCCCTCGCCGCTTGAAGGGAATTCTCTCGGGCCCATATTTGTTGCTCTAAAACTGATAATTGAATTATTGCTTCCACTGAAAACATTTTTGCGTGTTTTTCTAAGAATATTCCTATTGAACTAAATGTAAGTTAAAGTTCAATTCAGTAACAGTTACTCCTTGCTGCTGCACAATTCTGCCGACCTAAGTCGACATGTGTTTGCTCGTAATAATAATAATAATATTTGGGGTTTTACGTGCCAAAACCACTTTGTGATTATGAGGCACGCCGTAGTGGAGGACTCCGGAAATTTTGACCACCTGGGGTTCTTTAACGTGCACCTAAATCTAAGCACACGGGTGTTTTAGCATTTCGCCCCCATCGAAATGCGGCCGCCGTGGACGGGATTCGATCCCGCCACCTCGTGCTCAGCAGCCCAACACCATAGCCACTGAGCAACCACGGCGGGTTTTGTGCTCGTCCTTGCCGAGCACTGCTCGATGTGGCCACTCCTCACTTACACCGGTACAGTACACCGAATAAAAGCAAAGCTCGCCAGGTCCCCGTGTACGAAATTCCGCGTTTTTAGTACAGCATGCAGCAGTTCAGTTAGCGTAACGCAGAGCCTGCTCACCCCGCCGCAAAGGATAACACAGGTAAGCACGCGGTGGCTAGCGCCGCCGTCGGCACTGCTACGTTTACCGAGCGCAGTTTGTTTTCGAACAAGAGCTATGTTCTTCGCGCCAAATATATTAAATAAGAATTTCTATTCAAGAAGCGTTAAACATAATAGCTACGAGCATAATCGGAAGTTACATTTTTGTACTTGTACAAAAAAACCAAACACCGCTGAATGCGTCTCTGGCGGCTTCGTTGAAAAACTCGTTATTGATCGTGTGACAAGACCACAACTTCTTTGGGGTCGAACTCCCTTAGGAAGTCTCGCGCCCCCATATCCCGAAGGAGCTCGTCGGTGCCCACGTGACGCAGGTATTACTTTGGTATCATTGCATTGAAGAAAAAAAGCTATTACCAGATCCTACGTGAATCGCGTAGACTGATAGCGCCCTTGTCGCTCCAGGCAGCGTGAAATCGGTGCTAAGTTTAGCCTCCCGCTCGACGTTCAGAGAGACATTGCTTCACAGTAAGTTTGTCGATTCCAGCGGAGTGGTCGCGTTTCAGACAACTCACTCCTCCATTTCACGCTTGCTGTTACGGCGCCCCGCGTTCGAGACGTGGGGTCCATAAATAGTGTGAAGAAACTCGACTAGCAAGACGGATGTATAGGCAACGGCTTTGGTGACGGCGGAGCGTGTCCGTCTTCATAGAAAGTACAATCGCAGGATGTTGAGGCAAGCGAAGGAAATGCGGTGTTCTCGAGTGGCGAAGAGCTGTCTAGGGTGCCACGAGTAGGGGGGTCATTTGTCTCTTCTAGTACGGAGACACACGCTGCAAAACAAACGAGGACGCCATGAATAGGGGGCGAGCACAATTGCAAAATTAAAGAGTGATAGCGTCACAAGTTGGAAGATTAGCATGTAAGCTGTCTAATGCCTAAGCAATTTTGACTTGCATGATATTTGATTACGTCTATTTCATTACCGTCATGCCCATACGCCATCTGCAGCACGTGTAAGACATTTCACACCTTTCTGCGGCTGCGTCTTTGATATAGCCCATCCGACATTTTATTTTTATTTCTCTCATGTCCAAGGAATAGCTGGTGCATTTAAATCAGGCAAAATTAGGTGAATTCTTAAAATTGCCACAATGATGAACCTATTTATATTGTCCGTAATGTCAAGGCTCTAATTCATTGCTTTTGAACATAAGATGAAATGGGACAATGTATTCTAAAGTTTGAATTAAAAACAGTTCTAATCTAATCAATAGCATGCCTATCAACAATACTGCATCAAGGCTATTCCCGTATACAGGAAGGCGTCAGAAAAAATAAGTGCCTTCTCATGTAGCCTCTTCCTAATTTTACTTCAAGCAAAATCATTCCTCAGCACTTGAGAAGTGGAAAATGCGAATATGCGCGACAAACTTTCCTATTCTTGATAAATACACAGACTTTTTTAGTAGAGATGCAGCATGTAAAAGCTTAAGGAGCTTAACAATTTCTTTTTCTATGACATACGATAAAATTCAATTCTCGCAGGTGTGTACGGGTTCAGGCGAAGGCGTCTGTCCTAGGAGAACTCAAACATTTGGCTTTAAGTAAGCTTCGGCGAAGTTTTTTTAACACCTGCTCCATCCAGCGTGAATGTGTTTCGTTCTTACTTGCTTTTAAGGAAACATTCATTACAAGAAAGAAAAGCTACTCATGTTTGCTTGAAGATGTGTCAGGCAGCACGCTTTTCAAATATTACAAATGGAGTGTGCTCCAACATCAATTGTTTCTTTCAGGCGAAGAGTACAAAATATAAGTTGTTAGCACATGTTTCTATTTTAATGTGTGAAACTGTGGAGCAATTTTACGCATGATTAAGCAGAATATGCTTCACAAGAAACCGCCCTCAAAATGGTTGATTTATTATGAAGTTAAGAATTTAAAAGGAACCATGAGGCTCGGTGTTGTTTAGGGTCGATATTATAATTTGAACCCAGAGGTTATTTGATCTCCACAGAATTCTAGGTACACTGTGCATTTTGCATTCTACTCCAAATGGGGTTGCTATAGCAGTGACTCGAACTCATGACCGGTACTCCACCTAGAGAAAACCTAGCCTTCTGATAGCCTTCTGAGTTAGTAATATACGTTTTGATAACGTTTCAAGTTTTTTTTCGATAAAAACAAAAACAAGCTTTTCCGTAAGTCAGCAGGGAAACCCGCTCTTTCTGCAGCTGCTGATTACAGGACATCCATTAGTGCTTTCAGCATTCATTCGGAACATTCTACTGTATCTTGCGTTGTCTTGCTACCCTCCATTAAGGGATGCTTCTATTGTAAATATTTCTAGTTTTCCCAGCGTATATATCAACTTCGTATAAAATACATTCAAAGTACAAGTCACTAACCTAAACAAACCAGAAAGAGAGAGAGAGAGAGAAAATGATGAATGAAAGGTAGGGAGGTTAACCAGGACTGAGCCCGGTTGGCTACCCTACACTGGGGAAAGGGAAAGGGGGACGGAAAGATTAAAAGAAGAGAAAGTCCGCTGGAGATATCAGTCGGTCACTCAGTCCGGATCACAGACGCTGACTCAATCCGGTCGCTTTCAAATATCGCAGCAGCGCTTTTGTGGCCTTTTGTAGCTGCGCTATGCGAGGCCATGGTCCCAAGATCTTGTTCAAGGTGAACGGCTTTCCATCTAGCTGATTAAGAGCTGTGCAGAGGTCTTGGCTTTCATTATTAAAAGATGGGCAGTAGCCCAGTAGGTGTTCTATGGTTTCCTCGACACCGCAGGCATTGCACTCGGCGCTATCACCCATTCCAATCAAAAATGCATATGTATTGGTGAATGCGACGCCCAAGCGTAAGCGGCACAGCACTGTTTCCTCATTTCGCGGAAGACCTGGTAACAGCCGCAGTTGCTAGAGGGATCGAGGGAATGCAATCGATGTTGAGTGAATTCAGGTGTTTGCCACTTCTCCAATGTCAAAGAGTGCGCTAGCTTGCCTAAGTGTTGGGCTGCGTCGGTCCGCGATAAAGGTATAGAAACAAGGGTTGCTCCTTCGTGTGCTTTCCTAGCAGCTTCGTCAGCGAGGTCGTTGCCAGAGATACCGCAATGACCAGGCAGCCACTGAAACACGACGTCGTGTCCTTTCGCGATCATGTGATGGTGCATTTCTCGTATCTCCGACACAAGTTGTTCACATGACCCGCGACGAAGAGATGCCAGAAGACATTAATCGCAGAATATAGCCCACCAATTAGCCAGTTGGTTATTAATATAATGGTTTGATGGGAAACGTTGTCGTAAGCGCTTTTCACGTCAAGAAAGAGTGCTACTCATAACCGCTTCCGAGATTATCAGTAGGTTATCAGTAGATTATCAGTAGATTCCGAGAACCAGAAAGAGAAGCTTAACGCCATTATGTGGCCTGTCACTGTTATATATTATAGCACTGCTCTTACACTACTATTGTTAAAAAAAAAAGACAACGAGTAATCCCCACGTTAAAGAAGTAATACATAAGGCTTATTCTTTACTTGCTCCGGGACTTCAGCAGAAGTAAAACACGCAGAAAACAAAGTAATGTTAAAGTTAAAGAAATATATTATACGGTGACCTTATGTTCCAGTGTGTTTGATGTTATTTTCGTATAGGGAACAGTTAGTAAATTTACCTGCGTGACTGTTTTATTCAGTACTGCTCATCATTTCGGACTTCGTATATGTGTGCTTCTTTAATGCAAAAAGGAGCAACTGACGTCACCTAAAAGAACCAGCATCGACTAAACATGGCGTAATAAGACAATACAGTATATATATATATATATATATATATATATATATATATATGTCAAGGGAAATGAAAAAGAAAACGCCGTTTTCCTCTTGTGTTTTGTTACCGAAACTTTTCGTCTCGTACAAGCTATAGCAACGTAAGAACCCAAGCAGACTATTACATAAACAAGCCAAAAAAAGGAATGCTTGAAAGTTTGTCACAAGGCCCGTTTTCAGCTTCACTTTAAGCCAGTCGGCGGGTAAAGGTAAAGCGTGGGTGGAAAGCCTGCTAGCGTTTGAAGTTGCCTCAAGATATATTGCAAGTACAGCGATGACAAGCAAAAGCAAGGCCAAGAAACTGAACCAGAGAAGCGGACGCAGCAAAGAGATGCTACGACGTTGTCGAGGCGGCCGCTGTTGACAGGCCATGATGCCAGCCGCAAACCCATTTCGTGTGATGTGTGCACCATCGTGACAGGTGGCGGCTTTCGGCCGGGGGTATTGCCTCAAGTTTCCTTTGAAACAAGATATTGCGCTGCTTTTTTGTGTTCTTTTGTTATTATTACCTTTTTGTTTTGTTAGATGTTGAGTCACTCATTCATTTAGGGGTGCTATTCGCCGTGGTGTTCTTTTAGTTTTTAAACCGAACCTACTTCTTTGCTTCTTTCGCGATATTTGGCACGCGCTGTCGTATCTCCGGGTAGTAGGCAACCACTTGGGAATACTTGTTATGCGGTTCTTCTTATGTGCCACTGGGTGCGTGCGTGAACAGACAACTTGACCTGCCCTGGTGGCATAGTGGCATGGTGAAGCCCGAGAACACGTGGTGAAATTCCGGCCACCGCGGCCGCATTTCGATGGCGGCGAAATGCATAAACGCCCGTGGTACCGCGCAGTGGGCGCACGTTAAAGAGAATCCCAGGTGGTCAAAATTAATCCAGAGTGCCCCACTACGGGCGTGCCTCATAATCATATTCTGAGTTTTTGCCACGTAAAGCCCCCCCAATATACACACAACTTGAGCAATTGGGTGTCTATCAGTTATTGTCCAGTTCCTTATAACTGTTATAAAAGCACAAATTACTTGAGTTTTATTATTGTATTTCGAGTGCCAAAAATACAATTCGATTATGAGGCGCGCAGGAGTAGGGAACTACCACCTAATGTTTCTATCTTGGTTTCCTTACTGTGCATCTGAATCTTCAAATGCATAAAACACACCAACAAACCAAAAGTGTACACTTTCTGCGAGTGCGCAAGATGAAAAAAACAGGTGGAACCACATCATTAGGCATTCCATTGGCCTTATATCTACAACAGGAGTTTCGCTTATTGGAAGCTTTTATCTTTTTACTTTCTTGCTTTGCAGGTTTTGCGCGGTGTGATGAGCCTATTCTTGTATGTTAATAAGTTTTAGGCTGGTTGGCTCATGATTTCGAGCAGAAAACAGCTGAACGACAGGACGAAAAGAGGGACATAGACCACAGCGTTGACTATAGCAACCAAGTGCCTTTATTCTTTGAGTCAGCATATATATACTTCGTCGAGAAGCAGAAAAGAATGCAACAGAAATTTATCATAGACAGGGCCAATAAATTCTAATCAATGATATAGGAAGGCTGTTTAGCCTCCGTCAGAAGAAGGCAAATGAATGGGAGGTTTACACATGCTTGGCCGCTATTATGTATGTGTAAGGCTTGAGAAATAGGATATCTGCAGTCACCTGAATCCTTTCACATCCATAATAGCTGCGATGCATGTGTGAGCCTCCCCTCCATTTCACTCCTTCCGAAGCAGGCTATATAGTAAATAAGGAACTAAGTACTTCATTTACAGTAAGCAATTTATAAAGCTCACTGCAGGGGCAAGGGCTAACGGAAATCAACCCTGACAAAGGCCCTTGTCTCTCCGCAGTTCTTGACAGTTCACATGCTTCGAATTCAGCACAATCAAAAAAGTATTATATTACATTAGTTTCAGGAAAATGGTCAACTAGTAACTTGCAAGAGTACACATATCAAATCCCAAATCAGCAGAAGAAGTTTACATAAAATCTATGAACAATCGAACAGAAGAGGTCGCGCGCGGCAAAATACACGGCCAAACAAAACAAAATCCAAAAAGAGAGACGTGAGCGCATTAAGATACACGGAAAGTACATTATACATTGAAATACTCACAATACTAACGCGTGAATGATTCAAGCATTGGTAGAGGTATGAAAATCGGCTAGCTAAGGTTGATACTGTATACATCTTGTGATTAATAAGTTCTTTGCTTGTTTTTTAGAAGCACTACTACTAGATTTAATGTTCAGTCTCTCTGCAAGGATATTCAGAACATGATGTGTCCGGTACGCAGCACTTAGCCTTTCATGATTAGTCCTTATTTTAGGTGCTCGTGTCCTTTGTTCTCGTAAAGACTAATACGGTCTTCTGATGTGGCTTTGTTCATATAGTTTATTTTGTTCAATTACCAGGAGCAATTTCATATAGTATGACTGATCCACCCTGAGCATGGTATGCTTTAGGAACAGTGGAGCAGTTGGCAGGTCCTGTAATTTTCCTGTGTCCTTTTTAAAACAGCGCAATATTTCCTTTTGCAAAGTAATAGGCTTATGGTAATTTCTTTGCGATTTCGGTCCCCAGACTAATATCCCATAAGTTACCTTTGAAGGGAAGACTGCATAGTACATACTTATATTTAACTTTAGTGGGAATAATTGTACTGTTTTGTAAAAACACCGAACTATTCGTGCTAACGGAGTAATCAGGTGATTCCCATGTGTATTCCAGTTCAATGACTACTGGAACCACACACCAAGAAATGTTTGTTCTCTGACGTCTGTAATACAATTTCCTTCAAATGTTAAACTTACTAGAATTACAGGCTTGTTTACAGGTCGTAATATCATATATTTTTTTTAATTTGCATTCAAGCGTAGCCTATTTTTCCTTAACCAATCTGAAAGATGCCTTAAAACAGTTCTTTGCACTGACCTCAAGTACTTTTAAATTGTCTGATGAAACGAAAACGTTCGTATCAGCGCACGTAAGTTCAGGGGAATGAGGTATTTCGACAATATAGTTTATATAGGCAAGCAACAATAGTGGCCCTAATATGGACCCTTCCGGAACTCCTCGGTTTGACCTTAGCTTTGTAGACATTGTGCTATTAATTTGTACAAATTTATTACGATCTTCAAGGTAACTTTTGACGAGTTGAAGTGCGACTCCCACGCACTCCATACCTCGAAAAATTAATTATTCATAGTTGGAATTGCATGGAGTCAAATACTTTTTGAAGATCAACAACAAGTCCGAGAGTATATTTTTTTCTTTTGCATATGGTCAATTATCTTGTCTTTGATATACAGTAGAGTTTGTTCCGTTGACTCATTTTTCTAAAACCCATATTGACTTTATGATGTCATTTTATGTATATCAATATAGGATGCAAGTTTGTCGTAAATGACGCCCTCAAATGTTTTTCATATTGTTGGAAGCATCTATATTTGTCTATAGTTGGCTCAAATACCGTTTATGTACTGCAGTGACTTTTGCCAGCTGTAACTGTTCGAGAAACACACCGGTAGTGGGGGTGAAGTGGATAATTGAAGCCAACACATCACAATATTAATGGTGATATCAATTTCAACCCAACAGAGCCCATTTCATCAATCCCTGGTGCAACACTCTCTTTAGGCTTTGTGAATCAGTTTTGTACTCCAACCGGAACTGTCGGTACCAGAAAAGTAGAATTAGGCACAACATACTTATCAGCAGTTGTAGAATTTTCTGTATTTCCATCGGTGGCGACAAAAGAGCCCGAGTGCACAAAGTGTTCGTTCATGACATTGGCCGACGTTTCACTGCCGACTGTTTCGCCATTAATTCTTAGGTCCTGTGTCCTATAGGACAGTCTTTATTCCTGTTTGTGAGCCCCATTATGACCTCTCATAATTTTATCTGATCATTGTAAATATTTTCGAATAACTTTTCTTAGTAGTTCGCTTTAGCTAGCCTTCTTTATGTCTGAAGTTAAAACATTTCTATGTATATTGTACTTAGTGAACGCGTCTCTCACAAGCGGATGAAAAAAAAAGTCTCTCACGAGCTGAGGAAATCGGGGCACAAGTTACTGTTTATTTGAATACGCCGGTAAATAGCAGAATTTATCCAAGGCTTTCGGCATTTTTTTTATTTCTACCACGTGAGAACTTCGGAAGTGGAAACACTGCGTCATAGCTAGTATGTAGCAGAGATAGAAGGATGTTACAAACTTCATCAGTGTTGTCTTCCCTGTAAACAATTCTCCAATCTAGGTTCTGAACTAAGTGAAAGAAATGTTTGTGAATTTTGCTGTTTTTAATTCGATGAAGAGAAATCTGGGTTTTCGAAACGGAGAAGTCAGGAGTAAATGACGTAAGAAAAACGATGGGCATATAAAACTCATGTCATATGAAAAACAGTTCTTATATTGGGCGAATATAAATTTGAAGCACATATATCAAGCAGCGTAGCGCTTATGATGTAATCCAAGTAGGTAAGGCTATAAAATTTGTACTTCCAGACGGAAGTGAAAGAGTTTCAAATTCTTTCGCATAGGGATTATTCGAGCAGAGGTCAATATTTATATCGCCCATAATTATTCAAAGAGTATTCCAGAAAACTGTTGACGTTAACACAGCATCAAGAAATCAAATAATCTTTTGTGGCCATGTGGTTGCCTGTATAAACTAATTACTAAATATGAACCAATACACACGGTCATGCATTGAATATTTATCATTCATGACAAAATATTGATCAAGTAGTTAACAAGAAAGCACATCCCTTAAATAAATAGCAAGACCTCCACCTTTTCGCTGTTTGCGACAGAGTATTTGATTACAATAACCTGGAAAGAACCGTGCGCGCTAAATTTCTGTTGCTTTTTTTGTGCTTCGTGATAGTGGTCGAATATGTATAAGCTTCCTGAAAGAATAAATACACTTGGTTGTTAGCCATCCCTGTGGTCTGAGTCCCCCTCTTTGTCCTGTAGTTAAGTGCTGTTTTCTGCTGGTGAAGTAGAGCACCCTACGAAGTGCTTAGTTTCATTGTTTTTCTAGCAACAAACTAGCAGTCTTTTTATCTTAAGACGCATTGCCAGTATTTGTGAGGTACGCGATATTGCAGCAATAATATTACAATAATTCCTGTTGTTGAATTGGAGTTTCCTCTAAACGACTTCATCTGCTTAGAAATAATCATCCTAATTAAAAAAATTTTGGAAATAATTATTTTCAGACTAACCTTGGAGAGGACACTGAACTTTTGTATTACTCTTTTGGTTTATATGTATTGTAAGTATTTATGCAGACTTCATCTTTATCTGGTAGAAAGTCATCATCAATCATCGGCTCGTGTTCGTTTTTGCATCGGCGTCATTTTTCCTTCTTAGAATAAAGCATCGGCTCGAATACAGCGGTGGAGCGAATAAAGCGAATAAAGTGGTGGGGGCGCTTTAAGATCCCGTCGACTTCCATCCTCTTCAAGATCTCTCCTGAAGCTACGTTCGGGACGCCGCCCACGCCAAGTGGCCGCCACGTCGCAAGACCAGCCCACAGCGTACACCGGCTCGGTTCAAGTTCCAGCCAACCCCCTGCCAGCCCTGCCAACAACCGGTATCGGGATCCTGAAATAAAATCTTCTCTGGCTTGCCTGGTGAGGACGTTGAAGACGGGTTAGACAACTACGATCATGTCAGCGAGTGCAACTGGAAGGGGACATCGAGGTTAAATAACGTACCATTTTACGTCCCTCAAGTAGCCAGGACATGGTTCCTGAATCACCAGAGAGACATTCCGTGATTGTTCGTCCTTCAGGGAGCAGCTACGGCGGATTTTTGGCACACCCACAGTTCGTTCGGAAGTTGCGAGAAAGAGGCTGTCTGAGCGCCTCCAGCATTATGGCGAGTCGTATGCCTCGTACATTGGGGACATCCTCGCGCTTTGCCGCCGTGTCGACAGTGCCATGCCAGAAAATGACCGCGTGCGACACCTTCTTAAGGGTATAGGATCTACTGCCTTCAACGCACTCGCCTCTCAAAACCTTGCCACTTGCGTTACCACAAAACACACGAGCGCATATGCAGCAGCTTCTTTTCGCCAGGTCTTTCCACGAGCATAGCTAGATATGTTGCCTCGTGGACGCTTTGCCAACACCGTAAAGCGACCTACTACTGCTCAGGTCGGGACGCTACAACCACTTCCTTGTCCAGCAGAACCGTTTTCGGTCGTCGGCGTTGACCTTTTCGGGCCATTCCCACCTACTCCAGACGGCAAAAAATGGATCGTCACTGCTGTTGACCACTTGACCCGGTACGCCGAAACAGACACAGTACGTTCAGGAGCTGCCTCAGAAGTAGCGACGTTCTTCTTGCGGGCTATCTACTTACGCCACGGGGCGCCTCACGTTGTTTTGAGCGACCGAGGCAAGGCATTTCTTTCGAGCACTCTCAATTAACTTCTGCAAGCGTCCAACACCGTGCACAAGACAACGTCCGGCTACCACCCTCAAACCAATGGCCTAACAGAGCGATGTCATCGCATGCTGTGCGACATGCTATCCATGTATATTCAACCTGACCATTGTAACTGGGATGCGATTCTACCATTTGTAACATTTGCATAGAATACGTCTGTTCAAGGGACCACCGGTTACTCTCCGTTTTTCTTAGTATACGGCAGCCACCCAACCTCATCACTCGACGTTTCTTTCTTCTCTGGCCCCGTCAACGCTTCACCATTCATTTGCGACTAGTTTGTGTCTCGTCTTGCCCAATGTCGTCGTCGCGCCCGTATGGACACTGAAGCAAGCCAAGGCAATCGCAAACATCGGTACGATGGCTCTCACCCCATCGTTTCCTACCGCCCTGGTGACGACCTGCTCCTATGACACTTGCACGAACACCCGGTTTATGTGCGAAGCTTGAGTCTCAGTATATTGGCCCCTACAAAGTCATAGAGCAGACCTCGCCGGTGAACTATCGTGTTATAGATGTTGATGCCCAAGTGACCGACGCTGCCGCGAAATAGAGATCGAGCACGTTTCCCGCCTGAAGCCCTTTCATCTCCGTTCCACTGTCTAATGTGCGGCCAGGCTGGCCGCTTCTGTCCACGGGGCAAATTAGTGTAAGCATTTATGCGGACTTCATCTTCATTGGTAAAAAGTCATCATCAATCATTGGCTCGTGTTCGTTTTTGCGTCGGCACCATGTTTCAGTCTGAGAATAAAGCGTCGTCTCGACCGCGATATTTCAGTATATATGTGTCCAAGCGCTATGGCCTTCCCGAAACAAATAAAACAAAGGAGACATGTAAGCCATTTTGTGGAAAGCACGAGTGAAATTATAAATCGGAAATTCGGGAATTCGAAAGCGCTAAATAAATTAGGAGGTTGTCAAGCATGAAGTGCGTACCCAATTAAAGTTTCAGGCACGCTTGCAACGGCAGTAGGATCTAAAGGACAGGATGAACTACAGGTCTGACAAAATTTGTTTAGCATTCGCTGCCGGCACGTCATTCATTACTGCTCATTCTCGAAATGCAGGCGTACTACATGGATTGTGAAAGAAACGTCCAATTGTCTTTTTGAATAATTTGCCTCAGTGCTTTGAAAAGCAAACAGGTGCACATACATACGTGGTCAGAGATTGAGTAATACAGAAGCTTTCATAATTGCAGCCTATTTCAAATAAACATAGCTTTCCCGGCGGCTTCTTACGGCTTCTTGCGACTTCTTAGTCCACTTACATCTCAGTCAGTCGAGACGCAAGTGTGTTGTGTCATGGTTTAGCACAAACCATGCAACGAATAATCACTGTTTGTCAAGCAACAGCAGACAAACGTGCGCCCCAGCCAATAGCTAAACATGGCTACGCGAGGCGATGACACTTTAGCGCAGGTGTGGGAGACTTTAGGAGGGAGGGTTCATGCAGCATTGCTTGAATGAAAAAAAAACGAAACAGGGACGCCAATACATACATCAGCAAAGAAACCGCACGTCTGAAATGCGTTGATGAAGTGTTTTGGTGCAAGTGGAAGGCAGGCGTCCTCGAGCAGTCGTTTTCTCGGAAGCAAGACGACGAGCAACAAAAATTAGCGCGGTTTGAGACGCAGTAGAATGTTGCGCGAATATTGCCAGACAGCAGAGGTATGACGGGTCTCTAGGTTACGACGGGCCAATACTGACACGCAAGCGGAAGCAAGGCGCAGGAAACGGTAGCGACTGACTGCCTGCGCACACAGACTCCGTTTTGATATGTATTGGCTGTTAAATTGTCAGCCCACATCAAGGATTCCAGCGTTAGGTGCTTCGCCGGAGCTGTCTATGTTTTTTTTATGAGTATGCGTAGTTCACGCTCTAACCGAAAGCTTTCGGAGAATGGCTGTTGATGGCTCAACAGCCCAACGAAGGCTGGAAAGGTTGACAGTGTGGCAGAACGGAAAACTGAAACGCACTTATTGTGCACGGAACTGAGGCACTTGCCCTCGTCGTCGTTCACGTTACTTTGTTTGACGCATTTAAAGTAAGATTTTGGACAGCATCTTCTTACGCTGCGTTTTCTACATGAAGTTATATCGCACATGCGTATATACTCATTTCTGAGTAACAAGTTCATAAAGCTGTGCTCCCGTAGATAGGGGAGAATTGATATTTCGAAAAACGCTGCTTTTACCCAAATTATGAGAAGTTGAAGTCCTGCGTGCGCGGTGAATCAATAACAAAGAAAGAGAAAAAGACATAAGATAGTTCAGAAATTGCGTTTTGAAGAAATAAAACGTTCAAATTGCCGATAGTCGCGACAGCTAATATTCATACGGGGGCGTCAGAAGAATTTCTTCCAAACAAGACACGTTTTAGCGCAGTGAGGCATACACTGTGCCTATAAAATAAAAGTTCGCATTCTGAGTTCTAGTAGAAAGCCCTGAAATGGAAATAATGTGAATATTCCTGAAATATGACGCAATTCCTTACGGTTTGCTGGGTATGATGACACTTACCTTGCACGCGCCTGTCACACTGGAGCATTACGTAAACAGCTATGCCGTGAGTGAAAGACGCAGAAAGCTCGAAAGTTGGGTCGAAAGCATAGGTATATGTTTGATGAATATCTCAAATGGCTTTCTAAGGTGACTGCGTCCGAAGTATAAATCTAATAACCTCAGCATTTGTCTAGAATATCAAGCTCGCCGAGTGCGCAAATAGATCCAGGAAAGTTTTGAAGGCGGCTAATGGAGACGTGTTTTGAATAACTTGCGTCTACTCATGCCTACTGCGAAAAATATGATTCTTTAAAGAAGAAAGTACGTATGACGATAGAGCTGCACCCACGCGCGCGGAACAATATTTCATCAAGCTGCAATCACATCTTGGGCAAAATTGAAGAAAACAAAACCTGTGCCACTGAAGCTGGTATAATGAAATTTATAGCAGGCACGAATCATGGCTGTTTTCTCGCATGGTTCGTGGATTCAAAACCGACCAGCACGTGTGACTATTATTAGTTTAGTACGGCACTCTCGACGTGCGCGTCTCAAGGGCCAAGTTTCGCTTGTGAACGTGGTGCACAAAATCCTAGGTCGGACGAATTTAGTCTACGCACACTTGCATAGAGAAACGATATGTGACTTGCGAACTTCGAAATTACATCCACGTAATGAGCTTCGCGTTTCTCTAAAACGACTTTTAGCTGAACGATCGAATCTTTTTGCAAGGAACAAGATCCAACTGTTGTTTCCTCCGTGCAACCTGTGCACACTATGATGCAAAGGGCATACTTGTCTAGGAAACGTTCCTTCCTTTCTTTTCTTTTTCATTTCTAGCGCAAAAAATTACTTGCTTAGTATCGAAGTGCCCGCTAAGCCACATGCGTGTTTCTAGTATTCTAGAGCACTCCATGTATTATTAAATAAGCAATTAATGCAATAATTTTTTAAACTATGTTCTGATTTTCATCCAACTCGCCCGCCGCGGTAGCTTAGTAGCAATGACGTTGCCCTGCTGAGCGATATATTCGCGGGTTCGATGCTGGATGCGGCAGCCGCATTTCCGTGCCAGGAGCGAAAATTCCAAGCGCTCGTCAAATTACGTGCACGTAATTAAACAACACCAGAAACCCCAGGTGGCTAAATTACTCCGGAGCCTCCATTACGTCGCGCGTGATAATCAGATTCTCGTTCTGGCAGGTAAAATTCAACAACTTCTTCATTTGCACCCAACTTTCGGAAAGCACAATAGTAGTTCGATTACATAAACTGCTTTTTTAAAATTAATCCTTACTGCTAACTGACATTATTGCGAAAAAACTTATAACGACTTGCACATCGAGTGTTCCTCTGACTGGTTCCCCGAAGCGCGATATACATGTGCACAGTAGGGTCATGGCGACCCAACCTTACGAACTCGCAGTGAATTAGAAAACAGCCGATTGGTAGTCAAGAATTGTCTGTCTTATGCCATGTATTAACGTTTAGACACCTGACATATTTCAAATATTTAACGATGTTGTTTACTTAACAGCGAAGTTCTGCTAAATATTCTTCCAATGCTGTGTGTACCTTCACTGTGATCAGTGCAGATATGCCCAAAAGGAATGATTATTTATTTATTTATTTATTTATTTATTTATTTATTTATTTATTTATTTATTTATCATAACCTGACGGTAGAGTTCTACATTGCACAGGCGAGGGGTAAAGTGACGAGGCAATTACAGGGGTAAATAACACAAATACTAGAAATATATGTTCATACACAGACTTGCTGGAAACAGAGAATTATTTTGCCCTTAGTTAGGGCACCATTACTCGAAATGCGTCATTATTTGTCAAATGTGCAACTCCTCAAAGGATTTCCTGTATGCAGTAATATAGTTCGCCAGTAACTCGAACAAATAAAATATATTTGAGGCATTCTTTTTTACTCATATAACACTTTTCAAGCCAGGTTATTGTAAGAAATTCATTGTCAAAGTGAACGGTGAGTCTTTGAGCCAGCCCAGTTTTACCGACACAGAAAATGTGTGCACTGCGAAATAAGATTGCACACTCTTCTAAAACAATAGCGCTTAAAATGGCCAAAGAGCAAGAAATGCGTTCTGTGAAACATCAATGGATCCTTCCCTGTTTGTTGCAAAGGGAGAAAATCCAGTGTATGTGTTATGCCGTAAATACGCTTTAGTGCCAAGGTTGTTTTTAGACGTGTACTTTCAGCTACTGTAGAAGCGAGAGATATTGTGAAGAGTTCGACAATACATTCTTTAGTCAAAACAGAATACAGGTGCATCCGAAACCATTTCTTTGCGAATGCGCCATTTTTTCCAAATCTCCAAGAATAAAACTACTTATGTAGTAACATGTAGGTATATGAGTAAATTTTTCGCGTATCTTAAAATTTTGAAACCGCGTCTGACACTGCAAAACACGGTAAAATTGGTCTTTCGATATTGAAAAGGAAAGCACTGTTTGAAAAGCACATCGAGTATTTTTTTTAATAGCATTTGCATGCCCTTTCGCATTGTTTGCATTAGTCACATTTAAAAGTAATCACACGCGGAAAGCAACAAGCAATAAAATATAACCCTGGCAATAATGGTAGTTCAATGAAACTTGTTGCTGGGCGAGGTGGTTCATTGTGCTTTGGAAGAACAAAATACGCAATGCCGGCAAGGACGAGAAGTCAAGGGACACGCACTTTGCCCTGTTCCTTGTCCATTGACCTCACATCCTTGTTTACGTTGCACATTTCATTCTTCCTGAGCAATACTGTTAGTGCTTGGAACGCTTGCGAAATTGAATATTCTCTAGTGCATTGCATGTGACACATGTATTTTTTCTTAACAAGCCTGTCACGGAATTTCATTATCAAAGTATCGATCACCTTTATATATATGCGTATATTTTAATATTAAACGCGAACATTTTATGGCGAAAGCCTTGAGTGGCTCATGAGTGGGAAAATCCGGCGTAATAGAAAGAAGCTGACCGTCGGGCGTTATGGCACCAAAATTCAATGGCACCAAAATTGATGGCGCCACTCATGATCCTTCGTGGGACTCGAACCTACAACCTTTGGTGGGAGTTGAACCCTTGACATTCGGTGCTATTAATTTAAACTTAGTTAAGGCACTTCAACCCACGACTTTGGTGGAAGTCAAAGCCAAGACCTTTGGCGCTAATTAAGGCGCATGAGCTCACGGTCTTTGGTGCGAGTCAACCACTTGAGTATTGGTGGGACCAAAATTCAGTGGTACCAGAATTGATAGTGCCATCATTGATGGTCGAACGCACGACCAGTGGTAGGAGTCAAATCCACAACCTTTGGTGTTAATTAAGAGGATCTTAAATAAGGTACCTTTATTTACGGTAGGCTTAATTAAGGAACTCGAACCCACGAAATATAGTGGGAGTTTAAGCCCCGACTTTTGGTGCTAGGGCGAAGTTAGGGCACAATTGATTCGAATATAGTTAAGTAAGGCACTCGAACACCACGAAATTTGGTGGGAGTCGAACCCACAACTTGTGGAGTTATTTAGGGGGACGTTAATTAAGGCACAGTCAATTAGGGTAGAGATAATTAAAAAACACGCACTCACGACCTTTTGTTGGTGTCGAAGCCTCGATTTTTTAGTTTTGCCATATTTTCTCCCTGATGAGCCAGATAATGCCGTGGCATTAAAAAGAAAGCAAGCAATAGAAAGCGACAGTACTTTCGAATGAGGATGTCCCGTAATGTATTTCGCAGGATTTCGCCTTCGCGCAGGATTTCGCCTTCATCCTTTTTAGCGCATGGTAATGCTACCGTCAATTTTGTTTTTCTTGCTAGGGCCTCGTATTTGGCATAAACAAGAATCTCATAGCAAGCATAAAGTCAGCTCATATTAGCAACCCAGCCCACAACAATGGTAAACAAACCCCGTTTACGGAATACACAGTGCCCTAATCGAGAAGAAAGACAAAATCTGCGCTACTGAGTATCTGCTGCAGCTTGTACCTGGAACAAAGCGGCCTAAAAACATGAAGCGCGACTGACGTTCGACGATGCGGTACGCGCATAGCCTAACAGGGCGTCTGGTGGATGTAATATGAGAAGCAAAAGACGCGTGTGCCATCCCTAACACGAGCACATGCAAAGTAAGATTCGCTGGTACCGAAGCACAGCGGCGTACGAAAGTAAAAACCGTCTTGGCAGAATGTATAGTCAGGTTTCATAAACGCACTAAACAAGGCCTAAGCGCAGTGGCAGCTTGCATCCTTCAGGCACTTAAAGTGCAAATGGCATCCGACAATACGTCCTCAACCAGAAACTCGGAGTTGCGCACGCAGTGAACTCATTTGCGCATTTGCGTTTGTGCATCTTTGTTTGCTGTTCATTCCTGCATTGCAGGAATGAACAGTAAGTGAACAGTAATGAACAGTAAGTGTGCGAACACGTGTACAATTTTTGCGCTCCTGACACATATGCCATTGATTTCTTCAGCCTGACTGCGTCGCTCGCTTTACATGGCAGTTTAAAGTCCGACTTACGTGAGAGGTACCTTTAGCTCGTTAAAGCACCGCACCATGAAGCAACGAGCAATGAAATTTGATGTTCCTCATCTCCTCCAGCATTCTCTGCGTCTGAAGTTTCCAATATCCGTCGTCGCAGGCCTCGTTATCTGGATCATTATATGGCAACCATGAGACTTTGTATCGCAGCGTTCTCTGGATTCAATGTGCACTGCGGGCAATTTCAACAATTTACGTGTGACTGAAGCATCATTTGCCTTAAAGACACCCTAAACGAGTGAATGTTGCCCGCATCGCCTCCATTGTGATATAGAATGCTCAGGCTATATGTGATGAAAGTCGTTGCCTTCTTTCTTCTTTTGAAACTTTTCTGTAGTTCCCATAGAGCTTCGGAAAAGCAGCACCGGTTGTCAGCTTTTTATCGTACATAATGAGAAATACAACAAAACAAAAGGTATTGGAGCACAGCTTCGAAACAGGAGGTACCATTAGCGGAAAAGCTTCTCTTGTTACGCCGTAAAACGAGTGCTGACTCAAACGCCCGTTATTGCATGGCTGGGACGCAACGTTCTTGAAAGAAAAACAGCCAAATATGCTTTTTTTTTTCTCGAAGAAAGAAAGGATGCAGGAAACATGTTTGGCGAGGGGGGAGAGATCGCAAACGCTCAACGTTCATGATGATCATCTTAAGCGTTTCATGTGCGTGTTCGCTAGAGCAAGAGATAATCTGTTAAGTCGAGAATCGTAACAATTTAGCTTTGAACAAATATAAACCAGACAAATAAACGGCATATTGCTCAGGGAGTAACCATCAACCTCAACGAACCGTAGCAGGAATAAGGATGCAGGAGACCGGAAAACTCAAGCTGAACTAATTTCATAGTTAAAAAGAGACACGAAAGAGACAATCTGAGTAACTGTTCTTTGCCAGAACAAAAGTAATGAGTTCGGAATTCTATATGTAAGTGGTATTTATTTTAATATTAGAACTAAACACATCGTTGGGATGATCGGACATGGGCCTTAAGATAGGCTAAATTTTCTCACTTTGAATAAAATGGTGCATTAGGTTTTTGGAGTGATAGATTTAACAGTCCTGGATGGGTATTGTATAAAATTTTCCTAAAAATCGGCGATGAATATTTTTTAGTATATCTTTTAAATGTTCCAGTTCTGGCCATATTTGCAATTTTGCCCTTTTTGGGATTTTATAAAGAAATAAATATGATGCATATGGTTCCTTTAGTTTCCCAAATGCATTTTGAAGATTCGTCTGAACTATCTTTGAGCTTCATCGCTTTAGCTAAAGTGGCCCCCACAAAAACCCTGATTTCGGGGTTAGTTAGATGCAGCTGCTCAGAAACAAAAGATTGGCAATTTTTTTAACACTCACTGTGGGTGACATATATTTATCTTCCTGTGAGCCGACAGTACTAGTAGTGTAAATTAAAAAAAACGGTGACGCACAATGCGTCAATTTTAGAGTGATAAGCCTTCAAATATGTAAATATTACAAGTCGTTAAAACGGTCTTTTGCATCTTAAGTGAGATAAGAAATTGTAGCGCCCTCCCTTGGGTGGCGCCTAGAACCCGAATAGCGCGCGCCTGCGTGAGAAGAAAATAAAGACGGCGCCTGTTCATGACACGCAAAGCCACGGCTCGCAGTTCTATTCGGGCGTCGATTGGCGTCAGCTGTCTCTTTCCCGCACGCCTGAGGCATAAGACTACAAGTGATGACCCAGGATGAACACAATGACTGATCTGCCCGTATCCTACACGGAACACGACTCACGTTCGCAGGACGTCTCGTCGATGCCGACGTGAATTTTTCGAGAAATTCCTGCTAAGCCTCCCAACATTCAGGTCGATTCCTTTCTAGAGAGACGTTTTCCGACCTCAAAGCAAAAAAAATCACTGAAAACTGAATATAGTCGGAAGCTCCCCCTAGTGTGTCATCTGAACACATCCAGTTGCAACAAACAAATGCTGCCGACGTCTTCCACTTAATCCCCCAGCCAAACCTAACGCATTTGCCGGCATATTGGTATGGCTGGCTTTTCATTATTCAGCCTTCTCGCCATTAGCATCTAATAAAGAAGAAAATATCAGCAGATAATGGAACAGTGTAGATTAAACAATGGCATTCGGTTCCCCGGAAAACAGAAAAAGTTTGGTTGATTTGAATGAAGTGGTCGTTCTTGAGAAGTGTCTGCCATCACCAAGAATTTACGTACTTTGGGAAGTGGGTCGGTTAAAGCACTCTTAGCCAGTATTCGCGCTGCTCGCTTGTACTATGAGCCGTCTTCGTCGTCATACATGACGATTTTGACTATTAGTGTGTGTGCTGCATGACTGCGGTGGGATCGTTGTTGGTGAGCAACTGGGACTCATCCCGTTCCTGCAGATGGCATTGAAAAGAAAGGGACAATTTTAGAAGCATAAAGTGCCTTATGCCGTGGCACTTACGAAAAACTAGTTCCAGAGAATCGAGAGGTTGTTCATTACCTCGTGAATCGAAAACACGATGATATGTTTCGGGTGCTTTGAGGCCAGTATGGCATCATGGGCAAAAACGACGTCGAGGAAGCTCCTGCATTTCGTCATAAAGAGGATGTGCAGGAACCCAACCTGTTCCAAGAACAAATGAAGCAGCCGAACTTCACGTGCTTGTCAATGTGGTCACACAAGTTCCCAGCAAACACGTCTGTCGCCTTCAAGCTTCTTTTCGACTCGCCGCTCCATCTGGACTATAGCGACCCGAAACAACACTACTTCGGGATCGCTTTTACAAACTTCTTTGGTTTTCTTCTTCCTCATCGGAAGGAAGGACAGGACTGTTCATGACGACTGTGGCAGAGAGGTAACTGTCGAACAGCTTCTTTGACGTTCTCCTCACGACAGCCCACAGTGGCAGTCACTCGGGAGCACGTCGACCCGTCGTCGCAACCGGCCGCTTTGGGAGCAGAATATCCTGGAGTACCCGTCTATACCGTTGTCACACCAGAAGACAGCAAGGTGCTATTGAAATTTGTACATTAAAGTAGTCTTAGAGAGAGACTTTAAAACACCAAGGTATTCTCTACCCCTTGTGTTGATTATTGGAGTGTTTGCTTCCTCTCTCTGCTATTCTCTCCATCTTTTTTTACCCCCTTACTTTTAAACACGTTGGCACATCAGTGCAGGACAGTTAAACTGAAGATTATAAAGATAAATAAGGATCACTCAAGGAGTGCTATTTCATCCTCAGTCAGAGCAAAACAATATCCATTACATATAAGCTTTACTTTTCAAGAAATTCAGACCGCTTTTATGATTTCCCGCATGCGTTGGTCTAATTGTGCCCTGCGAGTGAGGTGGTGCTGCAGAAGGCCGGCACACATCCATGGTCCCGACAGAGACTAGACAAATAGAAAGCAAGTGCAGTTTTCTTGGTGTTTTTGTGCTCACGTAAAGGAAATTTAACATAACGCCCCGTCTGCGCAATACACATTGAACGGCATAACACAGGCAACTTAAGAATACACCAGCACGACATTTCAAATATATATGGTTGTTAGCAGAGCATCCACTCGAATGCTCACTAGAACTGGACCTAGCCCTGCTGTCCAATTCAGCAAACAAAAAGCACAAATGTTTACCATCCCAAGTGCAAACACAAATAATTTGCGCAGCGTACTGCAGGTTACTCCCAACCATGCGACAAAGACTGCACGTACGATATAACAGCAGGCCTTTTCACTGCAGCTGTACCGCTGTCCTTAGTATAACGTGATGTTTAATTTCCGATTGATCTTCAGTTTCAGACAGTGCTTGTCTCGTCCTTCTCTTTCTGGGTTGGTTCTGTGTTGGTTTCTAGTCCTGGTTATTACCATTGATATAACCACTCCTGCTTCGGCCCGAATAGGGCTTGCAGTATTTGTATATGAATAAATAAATAAATATGGTATATGCCTCATTCTGGCATAACACTCTAGCAAAAACTGATATCCACAAAAGTACAATACATACAATGCACTGAACGAAAACTTGTTGCTTTCTTAATAGCCGCGTTTACTTGAATGAGATAATGGGACACTACACTGCATTTCGAGCACGTTGAATATATTAAACAGCGGCAATGCTCTAGGAAGCAAATTAACGCAGCGCTGGTGTTTCTGTGCATTGGGAACGGTAGCTGTTATATGGAGACAATGTTTACTTAACTATACAACGTTTGAAGAAGTGTGACTGAATTGTCTAGTTGGTATTTCATTAATTTTGTGGCAGGAGATTACTTTGGAAGCCAGTAAAACATTACGACAACCGACAAAGACTCAATGCTCCACTGGTTTATGTTAGATACAGACATGATTGAAATGCGTATGTTACAGCTACGTCAACAAGTGCTTGTAATATAAAGAAAAGCATCACATCTCCTGAGAAGCATGTCCTTGCGCTCTAATTTTTTTTACTTCTTTCTTGTGTTAAAGAAGTGGAGGTAAAATTGCAAAGAACCTATCGCCAAACCCGTGCCTATTTGTTGTTCTTATCAATGTGCATTCTTTAATATGCATTAATAACGCCTGACAACGAGGATTTGTAGAGATTTGCTAGTCCCATAATTTACGGCCACCTGCCTTGCCATTATATATTCGTGTGAGTAATTTGTATTTGTGAACTATAACGCTTGTTTCCTAAAGAAGGCCATTGCTTGTGTTTATTATTTCTACAACTTAACCACAAAAATCTCTTAGTTTGGAATGCCGGGTATTATTATACCAACTTTATCACTGGTTTTCGAGTCAGAATACAAAAACCACGATTTCTGCCGGCTTTCCCTCTTTGAAACCTGCACCTAATTTTTAGCCGCCAAATTAAAAAAAATATATAAATCCCTAGAACTAAGGACTGTACATATATAGCAAACGCTTCTCTTGGTCGTCGCCATACGTTTTGAGGAAATGTTTGTTTTCTTCTAAAAGGCAAAAGACTGCACGTACGATATAACAGCAGGCCTTTTCACTGCAGCTGTACCGCTGTCTTTCTTAGTATAACATGACGTTTAATTTTTAATTTCTGATTGATCTTCAGTTGTCAGACAGCGCTTGTCTCGTCTTTCTCTTTCTGTGTCGTCATTGCCACGAGCCCGGTTCACCATCCTTAAGTAGTTATCGTGTCGAAGTTGTGATTATTGGCGTGCTGTCGTTGTTACATGCAGACATGAGAGAGTTCTTACATGACTGCAGCAGTTTTGCGCAAGGTTCGGAGTGAATTAAAGAGTACTGATGTGGCAGTGAATGAGTTTAGAAACCGAGTAATCGGCTAAAACTGTTGTTTCTTTTTTACACACCTCATTTGGCAGTATAATAGCGCCGCACAGTTGTAAAATATCCCACTCCGGCTTCTAGTGTTTCCTTAGGGATTAATCGTGTGAGACTATCGCTTTTCGATATCTTCCTATCTTCTACGGCAAGCTTTTGAAGGCTCAATAATCTGTGCACATGTCTGCACACCACATGCGTAGCATAAATACAGAACATTTTCCAGCCTTTTTAAAGCTGCTACAGCTTTCCTATCTTTTTTTTCCTTTTCAACGGACACCTGTACAGGGTGTCCCAGCTAAATTTAGCCAGAGTTTGAAAATATGAGAATGCCACGTAGCTGGATAGAGATAAGGTAATGTTCTTTGCCCTCACTTGGAGATACTCAATTTCTTTTTCATTCCGCTAATTAGAATATTAGTATTAATTAATTAATCAACTTCTCAAGTATTATAATTAGATTAAAAGTGCCAATGAGAAAATTGAAAAACTCCCGATACAGCTTTCTGTTGCTCAGCACGTGCTGCATAAATGTGTTTTTCCGAGCGTGAAAGTAGACTGCGAATACACGCAAAGTGCCTCGAGCGGCCAGTCATCCGACAATTTTGCGTGCATTTGGGGGCTTCTTTCACGCTCGGAAAAACACTTTTGTGCAGCACGTATTGAGCAACAGAAAGCTGTATCTCATTTTATATTTTTACACTCTGGCTAAATTTAACTGGGACACCCTGTATAGGTTCAATGTGACACGCAGCGTTAGTCATATTACAGGTGGGACGATAATGAGTGCAGAATGAATGCCCAGAGCACTCGTGCGCCGCGCCAGAAAGCAAATAAACGTAATACCAAGGCAGCTACTAGGTTTAGGAAACCGCACCGAAAACGGTGACTTACCTCTCTGAGTGACTACACATCATTGCTCGAAAGCATAGCCTTTTAAACAAAGCAGCAATGCAAGAATATGGCTTTCTTTGCCTCGCTATGAACTACTCAAGTGCTCTACGCAACGATGTGGACGTATGTACAGCCAGCTGCAGTACATGGGGGGAAGAGGAAGGTTACCTTTGGGAAAGGTAAGTTAGACCAAGACAGCGAGCTCAAATACTGCGAATAGGGCAATCAAAAGGGCGACGCGAGGTTACAACAAGCTCACCCTGCTGTGCTTGAAGCAAATAAGGTTTCCATTTACACATGCACTATCGATCTCTTGTAGCAAGCGCATTCAAATAACGTGAGAAGTGAAAGGAAAAGTAAGTGATCAGTTTCTGTCCCTCTGTCCGACATTTGGCAATAATGGAAATGCCAGCGACTATCGAGCAGCCGTCATTCCTCAGGAAGACCGGCCCGCGTGTTTGCACGGCCAGTGTTATCAATACTCCGTGCACTCGACAACAGTGCAAATACGGCATCCCTGTCCCATCAGGAAGGCAATATTGTGACGTGCTTCTCTGGACTGGGGCCACGTAGTGATTTTCGCAGTTGCAGTATTGTTCTTTTATTGAGCGAAAACAGAGGCAACCGTTCTACATCTCTCTTCCTTGTCCGGCCAGCTTTTGCTGGCTCAGTTACTTTGATTGTTAGTGGGGCTTTGACGAGCGGCTCTGAATAAACGTATCGCACAAAGATCCGTAGCTATTATCAGACTGAGAAAAACGAACAAGAAAAAATATATGTTTTGGCTCCACATACTTGTAAAAGGAACAAAAGCGAGGATAAAAGAAAGGCGCACATTTAAGGAAAGTTTGTCTATGGTAATATTTTAAAATTGAGGCAACCGAGACGAGATGACATATCAGTGCACTATAAGGCAGGTTATTTCAGTACAGTTGAGCAGGTATGAAGCAAGTCTGCCTCAAAAAAGAATTGCACTCAAAACTTTACATTATTCGTTAAAATAGCTGTAATTTTTCTTCGCTTAGGCTTAAATTACAGTGACCACTGCAATTTCAAAAAGTGTTATTTGAGGTGGTGAAGATGTGAAGACATTTTTCCTGCGTCTCTACGAACTGTTCACATTTCGTTTTTTTTTTTTAAACGTGAACCAAGGATGATGTCTTCGTCATCTTTGTTTTTTTTTTCGTAATTATATAGATAGCGCTTTCACTTGCGATGAGTCCCTAACAGAGACCTTGTAAAAAAGCTGCACGGTAAAATTGTCCTCTTGCGACATAAATTCTAGCCAATAATTGCGACGAAGCTAAGTGGACCCTCTGTTGGCTCAAGCGCTGTCAAGTCTTGTTTTTCATAATCTAAGCTTTTCTGTTTAGTCCTTCCACAGGCCTGAGAAGACATCATCAGTCAATGACATTACATAGTAAAGAAATCTTTCCAGAGGTCACGCATTTGAAGTGTTCTTCATATGCACATTTAATAAAATAGTGGCGTGCTGGTTTGCATCTTCTACGCCACTCTTTTAAAACGTAGACTACGTTTTGGTCGACATGGTGTCAAGTTCGAAATCAGGTTTCACTGTGTTGAAAAAATGAAAATATTCGAGCCTGGAAGAAGGCATCGCACACCCCTTTATGTTTTGTAAAAAGCGCATGGAGACTTGGCAAATCAATACATAAAGGCCAGCTATATACGTATATCTCCGTCCTTGTGGGAGCACTGCGTGTTCGACTGGTAAATTTGTCGTACCTGAGCAAGTCGTCCAATTGCTAGCACTTTGCCGGAAACCAAAACTGACTTTCATGATTTAAACGTATGTCCGAATTGTGACGTTTCGTGAGCCTTGTAGACCTCAAGAATGAGCTTAAAATGCAAGACTTCTCGTGAGAAGTGCGCTAACTTCCTTACCGAGGCTTCTTCACTCTCAGCGTAATCCACAGATTGTTAGACCGCAGGCGCAAGGAGCCCTTAAGGCACCACGTAATTTTTTGCCCTTTGTTTTAACCCATTTCTATAAATGTAGGAAGGTCAAAATAGTGCTATTCTCCAACACAAAAACCTAACAACTAAACGGGTAAGACAGAGAGCTGAAATATCGGCTCATAAATTAATAGGCAGCGCTCTGTCGAGGCTCTTCGTGTGGCTCATATTTGCGCTGGAGAATATAGCACTATGTGAAGCCAAATAGCTTACTACGCATTCTTGGAAGTTTGAAGTCATTCGTTTTGAATTCACTATTGGTAATTCTTCTTTACTCTTCATCGCACTCGTAATACTATATGGTCATCTGTAGAGTATGTGCCATATTGGAGACTCTAATCGATATTGGGGACCAAGCAAGAAAAATAAGCTCTTACACGTGACATTTTCTCTAGCACAAATTACTATACGCGTTTTTGATGTTCAAAGCAGTATAATACAACTGTCAAACACCTTTTGCGTTTTCGAAGAGAACAAACATTCCCTCAAAACGTATTGCGAAGACCAAGGGTAGCGTTTGCTATATATGTACAGTTCTTAGTTCTAGGGCTTTATATTCCTTTTTTTTTAAATTTGAAGGCTAAAACTCAGGTCCTGGTTTCAAAGAGGGAAAGCAGGCAGAAATCGAAGGTTTTGTATGATGACTCGAAAACCGGGGATAAAGTCGGTATAATATTACACGGCATTCAAAAGTACGGGATATTTGTGGTTAAGCTTTATAAATAATTAACAAAAGCAATGGCCTTCTTTAGGACACAAGCGTTATAGTCAACACATACAAATCACTCACACGAATATGTAATGGCAAGACAGTTGCCCGTAAATTATGGGACTAACAAATCTCGACAAATCCTCTTTGTCAGGGGTTATTAATGGATAATAAGAAATGCGCATTGACAAAAACAACGAATATACATGGTTTGGGCGATCGGTTCTTTGAAATTTTATCTCTACTTTTTTAGCACAGGACAAAATTAAAAAGAATTAGTGCACAAGGGCATGCTTCGCAGGAGGTGTGATGCTTTTCCTTGTATTACAAGCATGTGTTGACGTAGGTGCACCATACGCAATTCGAGCATGTCTGTATCTATCATAATACTGTGGGGCATTGAGTTCTTGTCTGTCGTTCTGTTTTACTGGATTCCAAAGCACTCCCTTCCCACAAAATTAATGCAGTGCCAACTAGACAATCCGGCACACCTCGTCGGTAGTAATACAGTTAGGTTAACATCGTCTCAATGTCTTGGCTACCATTTGCAATGCACAGCAACACCAGCGCTGTGTTAGTTGGCTTCTCTAGAGCATTACTGCTACTTAGATTATGCAACGTGCAGGAAACGCAGTGTGGTGTCCCATTATCTGATTCATTTAAACGCGGCTATTAAAAAGCAACAAGCTTTCGTTAACTGAAGGTCGGCATGCACTGTATGTATTGTACTTTTATGTGTATAAATTTTTGCTACAGTGTTATGCCAGAATGAGGCATATACGGTATTGATTTATTTATTTAGAAAGACTGCAGGCTCTATTCAGGCCCCAGCAGGAGTGGTTACATCAATGGTAATAAACAAGACTAGAAATCGAAAAATAGAATAATATAGAACAACAAATAAAGAAAATACAGGGGCATCAGCATTTGCAATTTAGAATTATCACGGATAAATACGAAGTAGGAACAATAGTTGTAGTTCGTACCTGGACAAAAATGCAGTGATATACCATACACACACAACAGTTCACTGCATTCAGCATTTTAGCTAATTTTAGCACAACACACACACGAGAATTGATTAATCTCCTTCCTTATGGGCAGGACGCTATTAATCAAAAGAAAATTTATTCACAAGATGAACGAGCGATTCTGTTGTACTAGCGTCAACTATTTCTCGTGATAATTTATTCTATAGTAATATAGCAGGGAAAACAGAGAATAATGTTGTGTGTTAGGATAACTGAATGGTTGCGTAACTGTTTTGTTGTGTTGTGTACGGTTAAAGTGCACGGACTGCTCGGTTATGTGACGCTCACGCGGTATTTTAGGGTGACCATGGGAAAAATAATATATAAAGTTTAATCGGAATACCATTCTACAATGACCGAGTTTTTTTCTTCTTTGCCCTATGGCGAAGAACAGATACACTCGAGAAACACGAATAGGTAGGATAGATAAACCTCAAGGCCAGGTTGTACACCATTTCTATTCTTTTAATTAAATATTGTTGATATAGACTCCAGATTAGGTCCGTATATTCTTATGTTAGACTGATGAGAGCTTTGTATACTGTTAACATTACAGAGGTGACACGTGAAGTAGTTCCCGTTTTTAAAATGCCAGTTATACAAATATATTACCTATATGGGGTTCCCAGCTTAAGGTACTCCTGAGTTTAACACCCGAATACTTCACTTGCCTAGTCTTTTTTTTAATCTAAGCATTTTTAATAGTGTCAGCAAATTATAAGGGCGCTTTTTCGTTACTAAATGTTATCCTCTCCGTTTTCGAATTATTGAACTTCAAGCCCTATTTGTCACACCATGCAGTGATTGAATCAAATGCCTCATTTAGGCTGACTTTATCAGAGTGTTGATTTATGCTGGTGTAAACAATAAAATCGTCCGCAAAAGGTTGGATCTTTACAGGCGGTTGCACTGATGAGTAGAGATCACTGCTTCATATTAAAAACAACAATGGACCGCGCGCCGACCCTTGTTGTACTCCTGAGTGTACCTCTAGTGTATCAGAGATGCAGTCATTAACATCCACGTATTGTCTCCTAGAAGCTTAGTAGTGTGCAAGCCAGCGAACAACTTTGTGTTCAGTACTAAGAGCCTGCAGTTTAGTTACTAAATCATCATGCGGAACAACACCAAACGATTTAGGAAAGTCTAAAAACACCTTGTCAATTGGCTCTCTATATTTAGTGAATTTACGAAATCATGGGTTATCTCGGCTAGCTGAGTTGCAGTGGACAGATCATGCCTAAAGCCACGTTGATTGTCATGAAGCCGTTGGTTATTTTCTAGATGTATTATGATCGCCTTAAATATAACATGTTCTAACCGCTTACAAATTGTGGATGTTAGGGAAACTGGTCTCTATAGTTGTTTAACTCCAATGGACATCCAGACTTGTCAATTTGGACGATTCTCGTGGAGCGCCAGTAGTCGGCTATCACACAAGATTCTTACGAGGTTGTATATTTTTTATACAAATGCTCTGCCACTCAGGTCGCATATAATCCTACTACTACTACTACTACTACTACTACTACTACTACTACTACTACTACTACTACTACTAATAATAATAATAATAATAGTAATAATAATGACGTGATATATCTTCATCACCCGCTCAGAAAAAGTCAGAGGAAAAACGTGATGGACACCTCCAATTATTATTACCCTTGATAAGTTTTAGGACAAATCGGTCTTTAACCCTACATTCATTAATTTCCTTCGAGGTGCTAAAATCGGGACTTGTTGGTTCTTACCTTAAAATGAAACACTATACATACACATATAATACAGGCCTGTCAAGATAGCGCAGGCTGTGGTCAACGTACGTACACATCATGAGGACAGCATTAGAAACCAAATACTCAAAAGAATAATTCCAGTCAGAAAACAATATTTACTCGAAAACCAAGTAAGATCGAAACAACTGCCTCTTCAACAAAGGATTCATGAACACGAAAAAGGGTTCTTGGCGTGCGAAATGGCTATCTGCTCATATCACTACGCAAACCGAAAATGGAGTGACGGCGAAGCGATGCCGCCGGTGTACACAATTCTTCAATGCCCCATTTCCGAGCCCTCACATGACGATTGCCTTTCGAAGTCCCATTGTTCTTCGGTTTTGCTATGTACTTGTAGTTTAAGATTGTATTATTTTTCTTTTCATTCTAGCTCCGTGGTCTTCGCGAACAGTCATCGGAAAAGGAGGCGCAACTGGTATAGTTTGCATCTTGTGCATTCCCTTGTTCGTGAACATTTTGCCACCGCTCTCCTTTATTCAGCTTGCTTTTTGTGCATACGGAACGACCTAACTTAGTTGGTTTTCGCATACTCATCTGTCAGTTGCTGTCTTCATCCTGATACTATCAAGCAATTCAACCGAAAGGACAAGGAACCCGGCGTCTCTTTATTTTTTACTTGGAGAAGTCTAGCCGCTTCTCTCTGCCCTTCCTTTAGTCAGCTTCATGTTCACTCGTTCTGACAGGCCTGACATTGACTTTTCTTCTTTTTGTCTGGTGATAAGCCTACCAAAACAGCAAGAGTCGTGCTGAGAAAACTTAGCTGAAACGCGTGAACTTAGTTTCTTGCCGTTAAAAACTTCTAACACACCAGAAGCATTGCTATATTTACGCAGGCTGTTGCTGGTATGCGATATTTGTATACAATCGTAGAATGGATATTGTTATGTGAGGTAAAGTTGCAATAGATCTGAGCACGTTAACCACTACATAATTAAGCTTAATGCCCATTTGGAAGTGCACCATAAACAAAGCCTCAAACAAATTATATTATATAATTATATTATATTATATTATATAAAGAAAGAAAGGAGCATAGACATACAATTACAGTTGGTCACTGTCACCGCATACTGTCACGACACAGTACAGTAGTACTTGCAGCACTATAAACATATGTTCAGGCTACAGCCGCTTGTCCTATTCTGTTGCCTCTAAAAACTGCAATAGTGCCCTCGTCGCCCTCCGCTGCGATGGCTTGTGGTGTCGGCATTCTAAAATACGTTCCTCTGTTAGAGATCTTTGGTCAAAGCGTGCTATCGCGATTGCGAGCGATCGTCTCTGTAAATTGTAGCGAGGACAGTCACAGAGAAGTGTTCACTGTGGGATACGTGCACGTAGGCAACCGCAGCCTCTCAGATTGAACGTCTAGTCCTCCTTATTGCGTAAAATAGGCTTTATAATATACAGCTTTCTTAGCGTATTTAGCGATAGTCTGATCTTTCGGTGGGGCGAATCCGAATGAAAATCTCATATTATCTATATCATCCCAACACTATTAATAACGAGCGCCTATGGCTAATATCCATGTGCGGCACAAGGACAGTCTACATCTCAGCGCAAAGACCCACCTCAAGTGCACCTTTTTTTAATAAACGTCATAAAATAAAAAATCAACAATTCTTTTTTACTATAATCCTAATGGCACCAAAAGATGTCGGTAGTATGCATCGGCGACCTCTGTGGCCTTGCTGCTGATTCCTAATGCAGTTAAGGCTTATACTTCTAACAATTTAATGTTTTCATCGAAACTATGGTGCCTGGTGAAAAACAAAATGCGTGCGTGTTAACAGTATCAATCGATTAATCAATCAATCTTTATTTCGGACGTGAATACAATGTAGTAGGTATGTCCACGAGACGTGGCAAAAGGAAACACGTGTTTTCTGACAGGGCCTTCGACGCCTCGGAAGGACACATCAGACAGCATTTGCACTAAACGAAATACAGTGCAATCATATAATACCAAATAAGTAGAACAAAACATTTTATAATACATAGGGAACACAAACAAATGTACAGTTGACATAAGTTAAAATGAACTGAATAACACACAAATAGTAACAAGTCATACAAACTTGTGCAATACGATTGTGTTACCATATAAATATGAATATAAAGGGATGAACGCACTACGTGTATGCACTACATACAACGATGAATTTCATTGCCTATTACACACAGGTCAAGGACCAAATAAGATCAGATAGGATCAGGTATTTTTAGCAATAGTAGTTTTATTTTCCTTTTGTAATGCCAAATAGTTTTACTGTTGAGAGCATGATCAATGTTCAAGCAAGGATGTCTGTTGCAAAGGGATAATATTTGATTATCTGTTGTTTGGGTACCGTAGTTGGTCCGGGGTTTATGTCCAACTAAAATATTCGTACGTAAATTATATACTACATCCCGCTTTTCATATTTTTCGAAGAAAAGTCTGTAGTTATTCTTGATTGGACAATAAACGAAAATTCCTAGGAAGAAAGTGTAAAGCTCGGCGTAAGGTAATATTTTTAGACCCTGGAATATACAGCTGTTTGGTACAGATATTGAAGAAACATACTAAACGCTATGCTCTTTTTTGGAGTGCGAAGAGCCGGTCCAAGTCAGCCTTGTTGCCTAATCCCCAAACTAAATGACAATACAAGCTACTTTCCGATGCGATAAGTCTCATCGCTCTCCACTTACTTTTCTTGAATTAACTAATTGAGGTTAACGTTTGTAGAGTCGATACTACTTCTTCTATTTACAATTCTGTAGTTGCGTGACATTTAGTGACCGGTCCTACTGTGTGGTCTGTACTGTATGTTCTACTGTATTCTTTTAGATTTCTCCTGTTGCTCTTTCTTTCCTCTTTCCTCCTCTCCTTCCTATCTTCCATTTCTGTGTTGCCGTCACTGACCTCCCTTCTGAAGAGTAGGCAGGCGTTGTGCCCCTTTCGGTGGCTGTTGCGAGTATGCTGCTCGCTTTCCCTTTCCCGTTAAATTTATATATGTTTTCAAAACAAATAATAATAATAATAATAATAATAATTTGAGATGCAAAATCTTTAAAAATAACAGAAGTCCTGATTATACATTGCCAAACAAATGAGCCGCGATGAGGCTTCAACTGAGAGTAAGGGAAGCGTCAAAGTAAAACGCGCTTTCTTCGCAGGTGGTAGAAGATTCTATGAGAGCCGCATTTAGACCCGCATTTCCTTGTGTAAATAATTGCCATGTCATAAACTGTTACAAATTACAGATCACACCGACGCTCGTTTTCTGGAAATTGCAGCAGAAGTAATGAAGCTGTTTGTGCAGTAGCCTTCATTACTCTTGTAAACAAAGAAGAAGAAGAACAAAACTTTATTTGCAGAAAACAATTTATTGCCCTTAAAACGGTCCAACGCTGGTGGTCGGGTCCCCATTCCAAGGCAACCCTGGTGCTCGCTATCCTTTCTGCTCTCCGAACCAGCCTGAGCTGGTCCGCGAGGGCAGAGCTGGATAGCAATGTCTCCCACCTCACTCTCGTGTTATTTTTTTCTGGCTCTTCGGTGTGAGCCGTGCATTCCGATGTGCTGTGGTAGAGTGCCGGTGTGCTCCCACACCACGGGCATGTCTTTGTATGCTGTTGAGTAGTATATGTGCAATCTATAGAGGCTTGTATATGTGTTCGTTTGGAGCCTACATAACGTCGCAGAGTCCACGGCTGAAAGGTTCCGGTGCGATGCTGGGTAGGGCCTCCTCAATTCCCTGTAGTATTGCAAGATTGTTTTATAACTGGGATCGATGACTGTCGGGTTCTCCACGATGTTGTCATCGGCAGCTGGGCAATTCGTGAAACCTCAAGTTGCCTCATCTACATGGAGGTTCCCAGTAACACCGTCGTGTCCCGGGGCCGTGTTAATGATTGGGTATACCTGACATTGAGTTCTGTGCTGATTTCGGTAAGTATCCGATATGCCTTCATACCAATTGTTCCCTCTGAGTTCCCAAATGCGGCCTTAGAATCTGTGATAATTGTCGTTGGAGTGTTGCGCTATGCCTTCTCTTATAGTTAAAGCAATAGCTACCTCTTCTGGTTCTATAATGGTTGCTCGGGAAACCGAAGCACAGGCTGTCAGTTTATTTTTTTGGTTTATGACAACTGCCATAATATTCCTTGCGTTGGCCATATATAGGGAAGCATCCGTGAATCTTGCAGTGTCCAAGCACTTTGTCATTTTGTCTATGTATTTTGCCCTAGCCTTTCTCCTTCCTCCGTGTAAAGGCGGATCCATGTTGTGTTGCATGGTGACACCCCTTAGAAATCTATAATCTGGCAGGGTAGCCCTTTGGCGTTTGGTGTGCTTGTACTCATTCTCGAAGGTCAATTCTTTGAAGGAGAGCTCTGCCGGCTGCCCTTTGCGCCAATCGACTCCTCTGCGGTATGAATTAGGCCTCAGCGAGTTCATCAAATGTATTGTGGAGGCCGCAGGCTTCATGGCATATAAGAGAGCCTCATGGCTCTCTTATATGGGAGGAAGGCAATTCATAATAAAAACAACTTGCAAGATGGGCTGGGTGGGAATAGAACCAGGGTCTCCGGAGTGTGAGACGGAGACGCTACCACTCAGCCACGAGTTCGATGCTTCAAAGCGGGACAAAAGCGCCTCTAGTGAATGCGGTGTTGCCTTAGAAACGTGCCGTATAAAGTTATACTACGGTGTATATCGGTAATTATGAGCATGTAAATTACAGAAGTCACAGTTAAACGCGTAGCGAAGTAAGTTTCCGCAATATTTCCTGTGTGCTTAGCGCACACGCAGAGTCATCTTGCGGCAAACACAGAAGACACCCTCCTCGCAATGTACGGCGCTGCCCCTACAGGTGGCGCGCCACTCGCCCGCTGAAAGCAGACTGGAAGGAGAAGCGGCTATAAATTACATCCGAAAACTAACAGCCGAATCTTTCCTGGCAATGACGAGGTTGTATTTGAAGAAAAAAAAAGAGCATGAAAGAGACCCAAGTGGTAAAGGTGCTGACTAAGCTGGTGCTGAACAAATTTAAACTGGAAGAAAGCGGAAGAGAAAATTCCTAAGCGCACAGCCACGGGGCTAGACGAGGTTCGCGTTAGGCTGATAAATGAACTAGGACGAAAAAGTAAGGAAGCTTTGGTGAAATCAGTGGAAAAAGCTTCAAAAGACAGACGAATACCAGACAGTTGGCGACAAAGTAGAATGAATTTAATTTATAAAGGTAAGGGGAGAAAGACAGAATTCCCTTGTATATACCGTTGACCATTACATCGGTAATATACAGGCTAGCAAGCCAGGCAATCAAATTAAAGCTTCAAGCATGGGCAGAAATAATGGCGTTTTGGGAGAGCTTCACAATGGCTTCAGAATAGGTAGGCGTTTGGATGATAAGTTGTTTGTTCTTACTCAGTGTATTGAAATATCAGAAGCAGAAAGCAGACCGCTGTATGTGGCCTTTTTAGACATTACAGGAGCCTACAACAACGTAGACGGCAACATCTTGTGGGATATTCTGAAAGGGGAAGGCTTAGGTAACGATTGTCTGCAGCTTTTGAGAGAGATTTACCTAGAAAATACCGTTTGCGTTGAATGGGAAGGGATGAGGAGCGAGGAGAAAGTTCATATCAACAAGGGACTGAGGCAGGGGTACCCTTTATTCCCGCTGCTGTTTATGATGTACATGGTGAAGATGGAGAGGGCGCTAGAAGGAAGTAATATCGGGTTCAATCTCTCATACAAACAGGCGAGCACAGTAGTAGAGCAGCAACTCCCAGGTTTATTTTAAGCGGACGACGCTGTGTTGCTAGCTAACAAGCAAAGTGATTTGCAACGTCTGGCTAATATCTGTAGACAGGAAGGCAACAATTTAGGTTTGAAATTTAGTGTTAGAAAATCAGGTGTTATGGTATTCAATGCAAACAGTGAACAGACAGTGGAGATACAGGGCCAAGAAATGCCTCGGGTAACAGAATATAAATATCTTGGTATATGGATAAACGAAGGCAATAGATATATGGAGACACAGGAAAAAACCATAACCCTAAAGTGGAAGAGAAATGCAGACATAATGAAGCATAGAGCGCTATGGGGATACAACAGGTATGAGGTCCTCCGAGGTATGTGAAAAAGTGTAATGGTTCCAGGACTTACTTTTGAAAATGCGGTTGTTTGCTTTAAATCAGGGGTACAATCAGGACTCGACGGGAACCAAAGGTCAGTGGGTCGCCTCGCATTGGGCGCTCACAGGAAAACTACAAATGAAGCTGTGCAAGGTGATATGGGCTGGACTAGTTTTGAAGTGAGGGAAGCTCGCAGTAAAACTGAGTATGAAGAACGGCTGAGGAATATGGAAGAAAGTAAATGGGCTGGGAGAGTGTTTAGGTATCTGTGCAGGAAAAAGGTTGATTCACAGTGGAGGAAAAGAACTAGGAAGCTTACCAGCAAGTATGCGGCCTGTAGGGTGGGCAACACAGCAACAAAGAAGGTCAAGCGGAAAGTCAGAAAGGCTGAAATAATCTCATGGGTGGCGGCAATGGAAAAGCAACCTGCCATGAGTAACTACTTAAGAGGAAAAAACGAAATCAGGAAAGAAACCATTTATGATAACTCAAAGGGAAGATCATTACTTTTCGAAGCGAGATCGGGATGCCTTAGAATACGCACCTGTAAAGCGAGATAAAAGAAGGAAGAAGAAGCTTGTGCTTGCTGCGGTAAAGCTACGGAAACAGCGGAGCATGTTTTATTAGAATGTGAAGACGTCGTCGGTCGAATGTGAAGACCCAGCGGTCGATTTAGGCACCACTGGCCTCCTTGAAGCCCTTGGGTTCAGCGGGAGCAGTGGTAAAGCAAACATATCCGCAATAGGCATTAGTAAGAGGCGATTGGAGGATTGGGGGAAGAAAAGTAGGGAAACGACAAAAGACGGATACGTACAAAAGCACAGTTTGCAATAGGGGATAGGAAAATATGGGCGTGGTAGTTCATAGTGTTTTTTCTTCTTTTTTCATTGTTTAACCTAGGTAGCATATTGGGCAGTATAATAGCTAGAGCTTGGTGGCGCAACCCACCGCCCCGTTCCAATGGGGACGCTCATAACATCCATCTATCCATCCATCTCCCCTTCGTCTCGTTTGAGCACATTGGGGCCGTGACGGGACCGGTGCGAGGATGCCCCAATACCCATGTGTTTAATAAGTTTTCTCGCTCTCTTCCCTTCCACCTTCTAGCGTGCGTCACTCGAACCCTCGTGTTTAGGTGACCCGGCTCCTCTTTCCGCTCACAGCACGATTCCTAGGTGCAGCGTCCGATGCGGGACGCCTCTGACGTGATCGCTGCGCCGTAGCGCGTCTGGTAGGAAAGCGTCCCCTGTTATGTGTGCCGTGCAGCTGGCGAGGAGTCATGCGTCTGCGTGGTGCTCCCAAGCGAGATAGCGGACGATCCCATCGAGTCGTCAGCCCCATGATCGCGTCCACCTTCATGGCGCGTCGCGGCCCGGCTGTCCGTGCCGACCACGACGTTTCGCTCGCGTAGATCGTTTTTCCCTCCGAGACACGAAGTTCTTTGGTTCGTTCCGCTTACTCAGGCGTACGTGTCGTCTGTGTTTGACTCAAGAGCATGCCAAGCGAATGAGTGCGCGGTGCGAATGGGGTGCGGCAACGCTATCGCGTTCCACTCTTGAAGGCGAAGCTTCAGCATCCTCCAAGCTTTTTCGCACTCTTCTGAAGCGTTGATGCTTACGCATTGTATATCGCCTGGGTCATTTTCGACAGGCCTGCTCTGTTGTATACTTTCTTTGGTCTTTCTCTTATGTTGCAGCCTGTGGCATGCTTTCTCAACGCTTTCGTGAATTCTACTTGTCGTGACTGGATTTTCTTGTCCAGAGAGTCTAGTTTTCGATCTACCTGTATCATCACCTGCTCTATTGTTGTGGGGATAACATGTTTATGGTTTCTTTCAATGATGACAGGGTAATTATGGTGTCCCCTTTAAAATTCGATAGTTTTTGCCCTTTTTGTCCTGTATGGGTAGGGTTTGGTCCTTGATGTAGTTGCTGCGTTTACTGCGTTTTCAATTGCTGTCCAGCTCACGTTGTTTTTATCTGTCTAGTCCTGCGTGTTCTTGCTGTTTTGTTGTTCTTGTTTTGCTGCTTAGCCACTGTCCCTCTCTTGGCCAGTGTCCCGGGAGTTGGAGCGGTGTCGAGAGTTTGACAGTTTACGAAGATATTTCCCCTGGTTTGTGTGTTGAAGGAATGAAACAGCTGCACAACTCAAATTATGCCAAATAGCTGATGAAAATGTCTCCTCTCCCCCCATATACTTATTATCATATATCATCTCTTTATTACAGTAAGCGTGGGCCACGACAGAAGGTGCAGAACTTTTCGCTTTGTAATATTTATTGCTTAAAAAATATTTCCAGAAGTGAGGTCCATCAAGTGGTGACGTCTACTATCGGTTAATGTGAAACAGCTTTTTGAAAAAGAACTTTGGTGACTAGCGGTTTTCTTAAAGTCAAATTTAAGCAGATAATTTTTCAAATACTGAACATTAAAATCGTCTCTTTGGTGTTCATGCTCTTTTTTTCATTTAGATCGAGCTTCTAAAAACATGAAGAAGAAAAGTCTTAGAACAGTTGCCTCTAGATCTAGAATTGCTTCCACCGACCTCTCTTTTATTCTTTATAACACAGATGTTGATTGGATATACGTAATGCAGCCATACCTCAGAAAGTCAGCCATGAACTTTCTCCGACCGACATCTAAAATGAGAACGGTCGACGATCCTTTTTTTTTTCAGCAGAATAAAGGTCTTATGGTTGAGGATGGTGAACTGCATACGGAGGTTCACTTGAGCTTCCATTTCAGACTATATATATGGGTGATGATTGCGCAAGTGCAGCCGAAAAATGGTTGAAGAAAACTCTGAACTGGCACTACCTCAAAATAAACCATTGTATTTACAGACAACTAACGACGCTTCCCCTCAAGTCTAAATATTTTAAGGCAGTTTTCCTAGTCTATAAAGCCGCTCGAGTTCACGCTGCTCCTCTGGCGGCCATTTTTCCAAGAAATTATGCCTTCCAACCACTCAGAATGCCGGTGACAACTTCACGTTTGATCAATTCTGGATATTGTAAATAGTAAACAGCTACTTTTGCTTACATGATCGGCCATGACATTGAAATTGCTGATACAACGGAAAGCATTGCACCGGATGCACGTATATAGAGCTGTGTATGTTGAGTGAGATAAGAGCTGCACTATAGGCATCGCAGGCAGATTTAATTGGAGGCAAACTTGGCAAGTGCGCCTCGAATGATAAATTGTTTTGTCTAAACCGAGACAGTGCGAATTGGTACGCTGCATGAAAGAGAGACATTCTTATTGAATGACAGGAAGTTATTCGGCATATATAAATCGACTGCCGCGGACAACACCAGTCCCTTTCCACATAAGTATGAGGCTCGGAGCAGGACCTTTGGCGCCTGAAAGTAACCGTTGGCTTGACGAACCAACCGACTGAGCTACCTTTCCGGGCAACATTGAGGGATCACGAGTTCAAATCATATGTTATGTTCCTTTTTTTTAATGTATTTTCCTTCCTTTTATCACTGTACGGAAACCCTCCTAAAAAAAATTATATATCCTCAATTATGTGTGGCCACACATGTGCAGGTCATACATACCAGGTTCTCTAGCCGAGTGCCATCCATGCGGTATAACCGAGCTCAGATTGGTCCACCTTGACTGATCAAATAGGGCACCACTGTAGATTAAATGAGGCGTACAACTCCTGCGGGACCCGCCGTGGTTGCTCAGTGGTCATGGTGTTAGACTGCTGAGCACGAGGTCGCGGGATCGGACCCCGGCCACGGCGGCCGCATTTCGATGGGGGCGAAATGCGAAAACACCCGTGTACTTAGAATTGGGTGCACGTTAAAGAACCCCAGGTGGTCGAAATTTTCGGAGTCCCCACTACGGCGTGCATAATCAGAAAGTGGTTTTGTCACGCAAAACACCATAATTCAATTTTTAATTTAACTCCGGCGGGGACGGTAGAGTATCCGTCTCCAGTGCAAGAGGATCGTGATTCAAATCCCGGTACCGCGCAATTCTCCACCGGAAAATACAAAAAAAAACGTGTGTTGAGAAAATTGCACAAACAGGCCTGGAGTGCGGCCTGATCCCGGTGACCAGAACCGGTAACGCACTCTCTCACCAGAGCAGGATTGGCCACCCTGGTGCAGTACTTGACCACAACCTCCTATATGAATACAACAATCAAACCCCGACCCTCAGTCCCCAGCAGCCGCGAAGCAACTGACCACGGCGGCGGTCAGATCTGTGACGCTGCAGCGGGTGCTAAGAATACCTGGCTCCGGACAGGCCGCCATTGGAATCTGAACCTGGCAACGTTTAACGTTAGAACGCTATCTAGTGAGGCGAGTCTAGCAGTGTTATTGGAGGAATTAGAGGGTAGTAAATGGGATATAATAGGGCTCAGTGAGGTTAGGAGGACAAAAGAAGCATATACAGTGCTAAAAAGCGGGCATGTACTGTGTTACCGGGGCTTAGCGGAGAGACGAGAACTAGGAGTCGGATTCCTGATTAATAAGGAAATAGCTGGTAACATACAGGAATTCTATAGCATTAACGAGAGGGTGGCAGGTCTTGTTGTGAAACCTAATAAGAGGTACAAATTGAAGGTGGTACAAGTCTATGCCCCTACAAGCAGTCATGGTGACCAGGAAGTCGAAAGCTTTTATGAAGACGTGGAATCGGCGATGGGTAAAGTCAAAACAAAATACGCTATACTGATGGGCGACTTCAATGCCAGGGTAGGCAAGAAGCAGGCTGGAGACAAGTCAGTGGGGGAATATGGCATAGGCTCTAGGAATAGCAGAGGAGAATTATTAGTAGAGTTTGCAGAACAGAATAATATGCGGATAATGAACACCTTTTTCCGCAAGCGGGTTAGTCGAAAGTGGATGTGGAGGAGCCCGAATGGTGAGACTAGAAATGAAATCGACTTCATACTCTGCGCGAACCCTGGCATCATACAAGATGTAGACGTACTCGGCAAGGTACGCTGCAGTGACCATAGGATGGTAAGAACTCGAATTAGCCTAGACTTGAGGAGGGAACGGAAGAAACTGGTACACAAGAAGCCAATCAATGAATTAGCGGTAAGAGGGAAACTAGAGGAATTCCGGATCAAGCTACAGAACAGGTATTCGGCTTTAACTCAGGAAGAGGACCTTAGTGTTGAAGCAATGAACGACTATCTCATGGTCACCATTAAGGAGTGCGCAATAGAAGTCGGTGGTAACGCCGTTATACAGGAAACCAGTAAGCTATCGCAGGAGACGAAAGATCTGATCAAGAAACGTCAATGTATGAAAGCCTCTAACCCTACAGCTAGAATAGAACTGGCAGAACTTTCTAAGTTAATCAACAAGCGTAAGACAGCGGACATCAGGAACTATAATATGGATAGAATTGAACAGGCTCTCAGGAACGGAGGAAGCCTAAAAACAGTGAAGAAGAAACTAGGAATAGGCAAGAATCAGATGTGTGCGTTAAGAGACAAAGCCGGCAATATCGTTACTAATATGGATGAGATAGTTCAAGTGGCTGAGGAGTTCTATAGAGTTTTATACAGTACCAGTGGCACCCACGACGATAGTGGAAGAGAGAATAGCCTAGAGAAATTCCAAATCCCATGGGTAACGCCAGAAGAAGTAAAGAAAGCCTTAGGAGCTATGCAAAGGGGGAAGGCAGCTGGCGAGGATCAGGTAACAGCAGATTTATTGAAGGATGGTGGTCAGATTGTTCTAGAGAAACTGGCCACCCTGTATACGCAATGCCTCATAACCTCGAGCGTGCCGGAATCTTGGAAGAACGCTAACATAATACTATTCCATAAGAAAGGGGACGCCAAAGACTTGAAAAATTATAGACAGATCAGCTTACTGTCCGTTGCCTACAAAGATTTACTAAGGTAATCGCAAATAGAATCAGGAACACCTTAGACTTCTGTCAACCAAAGGACCAGGCAGGATTCCGTAAAGGCTACTCAACAATAGACCATATTCACACTATCAATCAAGTGATAGAGAAATGTGCAGAATATAACCAACCCTTATATATAGCTTTCATTGATTACGAGAAAGCGTTTGATTCAGTCGAAACCTCAGCAGTCATGGAGGCATTACGGAATCAGGGTGTAGATGAGCCATATGTAAAGATACTGGAATATATCTATAGCGGCTCCACAGCCACCGTAGTCCTCCACAAAGAAAGCAACAAAATCCCTATAAAGAAAGGCGTCAGACAGAGAGATACGATATCTCCAATGCTATTCACAGCATGTTTACAGGAGGTATTCAGAGGCCTGGAGTGGGAAGAATTGGGGATAAAAGTTGATGGAGAATACCTTAGCAACTTGCGATTCGCTGATGATATTGCCTTGCTTAGTAACTCAGGAGACCAATTGCAATGCATGCTCACTGACCTGGAGAGGCAAAGCAGAAGGGTGGGTCTGAAAATTAATCTGCAGAAAACTAAAGTATTGTTTAACAGGCTCGGAAGAGAACAGCAGTTTACGATAGGTAGCGAAGCACTGGAAGGGGTAAGGGAATACATCTACTTAGGGCAGGTAGTGACCACGGATCCGGATCATGAGACTGAAATAACCAGAAGAATAAGAATGGGCTGGGGTGCGTTTGGCAGGCATTCTCAAATCATGAACAGCAGGTTGCCACTATCCCTCAAAAGGAAAGTGTATAACAGCTGTGTGTTACCAGTACTCACATATGGGGCAGAAACCTGGAGGCTTACGAAAAGGGTTCTGCTGAAATTGAGGACGACGCAACGAGCTATGGAAAGAAGAATGATGGGTGTGACGTTAAGGGATAAGAAAAGAGCAGATTGGGTGAGGCAACAAACGCGGGTAAACGACATCTTAGTTGAAATCAAGAAAAAGAAATGGGCATGGGCCGGACATGTAATGAGGAGGGAAGATAACCGATGGTAACTAAAGGTTACGGACTGGATTCCAAGGGAGGGGATGCGTAGCAGGGGGCGGCAGAAAGTTAGGTGGGCGGATGACATTAAGACGTTTGCAGGGACAACATGGCCACAATTAGTACATGACCGGGGTAGTTGGAGAAGTATGGGAGAGGCCTTTGCCCTGCAGTGGGCGTAACTAGGCTGATGATGATGATGATGATGATGATGATGATGATGATGATGATGAAAAGCAAACGTTACGAGCGTAATTGTTATACCACAGGTTGAGGGAAAATCCACGCTCCAAAATGCGAAGTTGTCATGCTAACTTATAAAAGCCATGTCTGAGGCCAAGAAAAACTATTTGTACCCTAACAAATATGAAGAGGTGGTTTGTCCTAATACATATATGTAAACGCTGCCTTCATCACCTAATTGGTTTATTTGAACCAAAAATTTTCTTTGGCGTTCGTAACATGCATGCCTGTAATGGCTTGAAATCCCATTATGTGCCTGAGCAGTCTTCGCACTTCAGAATATAAGATGTCATAAAAATGATGAATAACGAGGCTTGTATTTATCGTAATCGCATGTGAACCAGCCTTATGGCCCATTTTTGCTACGTTTCCAAGCCGAGTCCCACTGTCTCCATATGCGATCGGAAGAGTTGCATTACGAAATTACACTTGCAGGTATAGCGGCCGGCTTGAGCGAACTAAGTGGTTCGCACAGTGTCAGTCACGCTTGTGTACATTGGTCAATTGGTCTAATTGGTCGCCGTCCCCCCCCCCCCCCCCGCAAATAAAGAAGAAGAAAGAAAAAATGAAGAACAAGCTGACGTCGCTATAACAACACGCATGGTCATGCTGCATACTGGGTCCATGTGCTATAGAACAAAGAGATGTGGAAACCACCATTTACCGCTAGAGAGCGGCTGCGCAAGTTCGCGCAGTCTGCGACCAGCCACTCAACCACTCTACAGACAAGTGTAAATGCCACTTTATGCCAATACAAATGCAGACAAAAGAAAAAGTAAGCAGTTCAACTGGAGCTAAGTACCGAGGAACGGGGGTCAGGCTTGACTGAATATGGCGGAATGTGGAAAATGAGAGAGCAACCCTACAGTATCGAATATCTTCTTGCAGCAAAAAGGTTTCACAACAGTGCGCCGAGCATAAGCGCATGCTCTCCATAATCATCATGTCTGCGCGGCCTGTTGTCGCATGGTTTAAAAATTGTTCGGGCACAATCACAGTTATCACCTACCTTGCGAAAGTTGCAGTAACTACGTAAAGTTAAAGTTACTCTCTTGAAGGAATAGCTAGCTTGCCTTGAGACGAAGAACTAGCAAGTGTATTAAAAGAGAGAGCAGAGAATGCAGGAGATTATATATTGCAACGCAATCAAATTGTCTTGGCCGATCTAACACTGAGCAATCCGCAGATTTGATTAAGAGTAAGGCACAATAACACAATCAGCCAGCAAAGCTTGGAAAGAACGCAGGTAAGAACACTGCCAAGGTTGTTGCATGGTTTAAAAATTGTTCGGGCACAATCACAGTTATCGCTTACCTTGCGAAAGTTGCAGTAACTACGTAAAGTTAAAGTTAGTCTCTTGAAGGAATAGCTAGCTTGCCTTGAGACGAAGAACTAGCAAGTGTATTAAACGAGAGAGCAGAGAATGCAGGAGATTATATATTGCAACGCAATCAAATTGTCTTGGCCGATCTAACACTGAGCAATCCGTAGATTTGATTAACAGTAAGGCACAATAACACAATCAGCCAGCAAAGCTTGGAAAGAACGCAGGTAAGAACACTGCCAAGGCTGCAAATGGCAAAGTTCTTGAAATGGTGAACTGTGTTGTGTGCTTAAATGCTATTCGGGCGCTCTCTTACGCCATGGTCATTTATATGCACATTTGGCTTCCTAAAGTACCTGTATAAAACAGCATTCATTTTTTTTATTTTTCTTAACTTATGAAGCTGCTTCTTAGACTAATATCAATTCGGGAAAATCGAATATGTAATGTATAATTTGCACTGCATCAAGACAGCTGCAAGTGCGAGTGCATGCATTGTAAAAACTGAGGGCCCCCGCAAATCAGGCCGCTGGGTTGACACTCGTGGCCCTCTTCTAGATTCGTCTCGCCGCAAACCTGGCATCGACCGGCCTGCGGATTAGGGAGAACATCGGCGTGATGTCCGATCGTGCCGCAGCGGGGACAGGCTCGCGTGGTCTTGCGGTTGAGGTGAACCGGCACAGCTTCTCCCCAGTAATAAACGTTGAAAGGCATCTTCCGGCCCTCCAACGTGATCGCTGCTACGTTGGCCTCTACTAATTTTCGGAATCCTGCTACTGGAGCATCTTGTGAATAAATGGCTTGAATATTATCCGCTTCAGTGGCTGTAGGATCCACTTGAATAACACCACGGCTTGTGTTGTCCAATGACTTGAGGTAGGATTGAACCGCTCGGACCTGTCCTCCGGGTTGGAGCTGTCCGATCGCAAGGACCTGACAAATATGTTGGGCGTTCTTGATGCCAATAATAATTATATTCTGGTCCCAGGCCGGCCAAGTAGCAAGCGCCTGCGACGCCCGCGGAATGCCGGCGGCAGCGTACATTGTTTCCCCGATCTGGTTGCTGCCCTCAAATTGTGCGAGGTTGAAAGTTCACTATGGCTTTGTCAGGACCACAGCGTCTTCCGCCGAATTTGGGCATAACATGCGGCTTCCAGCGTTTACTCTGAGCTTCCTTGCCAAGAGCTGGAGTGTTGACGTGGCGGTCACTGCCGCCACCGTGGCTGCCTTGATGTTCGGAACGGGAGCGCGTCGAGGTTGCTCGCTCCCACTGCTCTAACTTTTTCTGGATGGTATACTCGGTAGTTTCATCAAAAACTGGCGTCTCCGCGCTCGAAAGCTCCGTGTCTCGCCTGCTGTCTGGGTCATAGCCGCGTACGAGAGCCATGGAGGCCGCGTCGGGTGCCACATCCGCGGCTACCGCCCCTACGGCGTTCGCGTGGTTGAAGAGTAAAGTCCCGTAGAACTGCCGAAAATTGGCCCACCTGGATAAGAATGGTGTTCACAGGTGCTCACTACCCCCAGAGCGCAGTCAGGGAAGCGACTGCCGCAAAATTCATACCAACACTTGTCCCAGCTTCCTCCGACAGAGCAATATCACATCGGCAGTGCCAGAGCACAATGGCCCGTGGTGCGGGTAGAGTATTCTAGCTCACTCTAGTGCGGGGATCATACGACACTGAGAGATATCACGTGCCAGTGCGGGAAGCGCTCCCACACAGTGGACGCACCACTAATACAAACATCAAACTTCTCGTTGCAATGGGAGACGCAACTCGCGGAGTGCGATCGGGAGGGGCAAACAGCTCTTCTGAATCATAGGAAGTTTTCTGTAAGAGTCCACCTAGTGGACATATCCATTTCATCTGCCGTTCACGCGATGTTTGGCTGTGGCGCCTCGCTGCTGCGGACGCGTAGCCCGGCCTTACCAATCAGAACCTCAACAAACAGCAGACAAAATGAACATGTCCACTAAGTGTACTCTTACAGAATACCTAACCAGGTTGAGCGAGCAGCCCGCGCCATTGGAGCTCTGGACCTTGGGAGCCATCCTTAGGCAGCCTTTTCCTTTCTGCGATCTTCTTCCTTCAATAAAGCTTTCCACACACACACACACACACACACACACACACACACACACACACACACACACACACACACACACACACACACACACACACACACACACACACACACACACACACAAACACGCGCGCGCGCGCGCGCGCGCACGCACGCACGCACACACACACATACGCGCACACCCGCACACACACACACTTAGTCTCGTTCCACATAGGTTAAATAAATATGACACGTTTACAAAAAATTTCCCCTTACTAAGTATAAAATTCTGTGGGACAAATTTAATTCAGCGTCGACTCTTCATCTCTCTTAATGTCGTTCCACAAAAGCTCTAGAAAAGTGGAACATTTTTGCCTTACGTGTTCCACTTAGTTGATGGAACCTATGCGGGAGGAGATTAAGGTTTTCTGCTTACTCAGTGAAACCTATGTGGGATGATAACAAGAGTCATATACTGTAACTGTAACAAGAAGCTCGACCGAAGGAAAAGCTGACGCTCAAACATGTTCGCGGCGCACGGGTTTTATGTAGTAAGTAAAACATCATAGCTAATACTTTAAACTTGCTTAGTGGGACCTATGTGGAACAAGATTAACAGTTCAGCCGGTACACTCTTATTCTCGTTCCACTTATGTTCACTTTATTAGTGGTAAATTTTTGCAAGTATTTCTCATTTACTTTGATGAACAATTTAACATATAACATCCCAGTATATATGAAACGATGACCATATATACATATAAAATTTTTGCTCTTTCAATTAAGACTTCACTAAATATCGCAACATTTTCCCACTTAAAGATCCACGGCTATATGGAACAATCTTTCATGTGTTTGTGCTTATCAAGTGGTACATTCTCCTCTACATCTGCCAGTGTCGTTAATAAGTATTTGGAACACAGTCCCCTTAATTTAGTTACATCACGTGAAGCGCCGTTCCATTTGTGTAGTGGAAAATATATGGAAAGATTTCGCCCTTACACTTGGAGACTAAGTGGAACGAGATTAGGAGTGTACGAAGCACACAGCTTTGACTCAGTATGTAGTGTGCAAAATATGACGACCGTGATGTGTTTCCGGCTACCGCAATCGCTTCTGGCGCATCCAGTAAACAAAAGTGCGGGCTTCGAGATTTGCTCGTGTTACTCCGAAAGAACCGCCACTTGCGACTATACATAGACACCGTCCTTTTTTAACAGCTATAAGATGGGCTCTTCTCATTACACAGCGCACAAGGAGCGCCACATATTTGGAGAAGATCGCAACTAAACAGCCTACACTGCATATCGATTTGAGCGCAGCCGGAGCGATGCAGGAATGGGGCGCCCCACCGTGGTAATCTTGGGAAGCAGCGCCTTGCTTTTATTCCTAAACTTCCGTGAGGCGGCGCCACCATGTCATGCTGGAACAGTTTTCCCTTGCCTCTGCTTTTTTACCTTCAAGTATTAAAGAAAAAGAAGACAGGAAGAAATAAACGCATTCGGCCATGCGTATTTAGTTGTGGCAATAGATATCAGACCAGCAAATGTGCAACCTTACGTCTGTCCTTGCTAGTAGCTGCTTTGATAACTTTGATCTTCAGATAAAAAAAATTCAGAAACATACTTGCAATAATTAGGAAGGTATGTGGAGATTACTAGGGCCCCTGAAGTGGGTAACATTACTGATAAGGCTATTATTAATTTTCTGCGTATGTCAAACTCGGTAGGGGCGCGTCTAGATTCTTCTGATAATTAAATCTGCAAAGCTTTTCTGTAAACGAATTATTATTTTATACTTCAGTTAAAAGGAATCTAGTAAAATGCATGTAGCGTATGCTTTACGTGCGTATTAGGATAGGATTGGGAAAAAACTTTAATAAAAGTCCTGCAGGACGCACGTCAGCGCGCAGTGGGCGTCTCCCACGCAGGGACCGACAGGGAATACCTGGCGGCCGCTGCGCGAGCCTGCTGGACGGCCCATTGCTGGTCTTGTAGGAGCGGGCTTCTTATGCGTACTAGGAGTAGTAAAAGTTATTCGTGAGTGATAAATGACGCGATATTGATCTAAATAGAACAATGACCTAAATTCAGCTTGTGTCGATTGAAATTTTTATAGCCTCAACGTTGAACTTGGAGAGCAAGCAAACACTGTCGTTAAATGATTCGTAAAACTCTTTTCAAATAACATGTTTTCGTGTTTTAAATTCTTCATTTAATAATATATATCAGAGGCTACACTCTCGGTATTTACTTCAGTAACTGTTTCTCAAAGGTTTACGCGGTCTTTTCTTTTCTATGTTATTTTTGTAAGTCGACATTGCACGGATGCACACAAGTTTTCTAATTAGACTAGTCGGTTAAAAAGGTTAAATATTCTGTATGGGTGAGCCCTGTAATTTGACAATAAAACGCTGAAATAAATTTGCAAAAATGCGAAATTGCGCTAGACACCACTAGCTTACATCCCTTGTTAATCTAAGTAGGAGAAATTAAACACCATATACGCGAAAATCAAAATACGATAGAAGCTAAGGGCCCTCAGTGATAGTTCTAATCCTGTGTGCAGCTTCCTGTAGTGGTAGCATTACACACTTATGTTTTAACGAATTACCCAAATTTTGCCGTTACTATACACACTATTATTTATGAGGAGTTTTACTTTCACCATTTCAACCTTATCTAACCCATTTCACCATAGTTCACCATTTCACCCTATAAACTGGGCAAATGGACCTTAGCAGAAGCTCAGCTTTCGTTTTGAGAGATAAAACGTTCAACAAAAAGTTAAAAGTCATTTAAAATGCACAGAAAACTATTGTGTAGCTGAAATATTATTCTTCATTTTCAGCGCATCCATCTTCATTCATCCAATTAATTAACTTATAAAATAACACATAATTCTATTGGTACGGCTACTCGCGCCTTAGAGCTGCTGCCCGCAGAAAAATTTTACAAAATGCTTTCGGTTTATTTACCTTGTCTCCGATGCTACACTCCTTTCAATAATTTTTGTTTCCGGTGCTGCACTCCTCTCTAGCACTAGCAGCCCACATTAAGAACAATGAGAGTGTTTATATTGTCGTGAAATTTTGGTTCGGGCTGTTTAATCACGAGCAGAGAACAGGTGGGAGGCATATAATACGTAGGAGGCTACGTTTCAGAAAATGCGGTATTGCTACTCGCCGTGTCCTCGTCCATACTGTATACCTATAACCAGAAATCCAGAAATGCCCAATCGTGATCAAAAAAAAAAAAAAGAATCAATTGCCTATACTGCTACGTAGCACGCTAACAAGGGGGCGAATCTGCACAACAACGCGAGACGGCGTTCCTATCAGCTTGCGTTATACGCACGCAGAACGCACGCACATACACAGCTAGGCCCAAGATCTATTTGATTATCGAAGTGCTGCGTATGCTTTATCCCAACAGCGCGCTCTCGTCTTGCGTCGATCCATTCTAGACCGAACGACAAATACTGGCGCAGCTGGCATCGCCACATCGCTTCGCGGTGCGCCTCCGTAGTCTAGGTGTCTTCAACGTCCCCGGTTCGATTGCATCTTGTGCCTTTTGGACCTTGCGATACATAGAAAATTATGTATGTCACTGACGGGTGAAAAATAGGTTGCACTAGGTTTATTCGGTACTAAACTACTTGCTATCTCCCCGCCTACATCATAACTGCTATTCTCTATATTTAAACATCTAAAGGTTTTCGTTCCAAAGGCGAGTCTCACTTATCCAGATGTTTTATCCAATATATGCCCAATGGCGACTCTCCCTCGTCATTTCTTCTACTGACCACCGCACACAAGTTTAAGTCGTATTATCATTTTGGTGTGAATTCTGCACCACTAGATAATGCCATCTTCTCAGAAAACATTCTTTTTTTGTAATCGCGGTTTCCGGAAACGCAGCGGCAGTCTGGCTCCCCTTCGTTTAAGAAATGGCGGCGTGGAGTTAGGTGGCTGCAGCGACGATAGCCGCTGTTTTCAATACCAGTATCATGGTGTTTTGGGGTATTTCTTCTCCTCAAGGTAAACGGTTAGACATGAAACGCTCTATTGAGTCCTGTTCAGGCCATCGACTTAGTACTCTGATTGCCAGGAAGAGTTCAAGCATGGCCATAGCTATGCCTATTTGCTACTGAGAACACAAAAAGGTAGGCGGGGTAGAGGCAATGATATTCAAGGTCTCACTATACGTGAGTTTCTACGGTAGGTCCCACAGGTAGTATGCAGCACCACCTGCAGTTTGCGTGTTTAGCGTCTCGCGTTGCGAGACAAATGCGCCGCCAGTGAAAGGTCAGCTGTCAAGGGATTTGCAGCCATCCAGAGGCAGCTCAAGCTCGCAACGTTGGAGAACCTGGTCGCAAAATCCTCTGCCAGCCTCTTGCTTCCCCGTCGTCTCTGCGTGCCGAACACGTAATCTACAGGGAATCCTGAGGCTATACCGGCTTTCCGGTCCGAAAGCCATGTTTCACTCGGCGCTCAGTTTTACTGTTTAGTGTTAACATTCAGCAGCCTGCGGTTCGGCTGGCGGAAAACACTCGAACCACCACAGAAAAGGGCACAATAAACAAACCCGCACCTGAGCTCCGGTGTGGGCAGAGTCCATGGTTGCGGAAGCGCAAACGTTGTCGACGTACGTTGCAACATAACATGCGTACTTAGCTTGGATGAGAAACCGTGCTGCTTCAGCAATGAAGCCTGCGTTGGTTTCTAAGTAGTCACAGTTCCCGTTACTCGGAACGAGTTATTTTCGTGCATATATAAATGGTTTCTCGCAGAGCGTGAAAAGTGCAGCAAGAACTATGAACTGGTGAACTTGTACGGCATCACTGTATTTTTCTGCGTCGCTCCTCCCTCATGAAAGAAAATGAATACGAAATAAAAGAATCTGGATGTGAACCTGAATGCGAAAATCTGTCTCAACAGACGAAGCTGCAACCTTATACTTGACTTAGGCTTTCGTCAGTTAGGAAACGTTTATCTTTGTAGAGTCCCCTTGAGAATGGCCCATTCGCCCAAAGCGGGCTCAAGAATACGGCGTGCTCCTCTGACGAGTTTACTAAGCTTTGCCTGCTGTCGCTTTAAGCTTACGCATGCTACACGTTCCTGCAATTCTGTTCTCTCTATTTCGTTAGTGTATATCTTGGTAAGTCTATTGGGAAGTCGCTGTGGCTCTTGCCATAACACGAAACACGAAAACACGAACACATAACACGAAACACATAACACGAAAAAAGAAAAGAAACGCGTTTGGTGTTCTGTCTAGAATGGTTGAATGCTCGTTTTCAGGGCTTTCAATGTTCCTTTTCAGAGCTCAGTTATGATTTACACTGAGAAATCACACACGCATATTTCTGAAGCGCCACCAAATCAATCTTGAGACTTGTCAGCTATTCGGCAGTCAATATTATGCTGCCTTTTTCACTCCTTTTGGATGGGGGTAGTTAACGGCAACTCCTTACCCGCCGTGGTTGCTCAGTGGCTATGGTGTTGGGCTGCTGAGCACGAGGTCGCGGGATCGAATCCCGGCCACGGCGGCCGCATTTCGATGGGGGCGAAATGCGAAAACACCCGTGTGCTTAGATTTAGGCGCACGTTAAAGAACCCCAGGTGGTCAAAATTTCCGCAGTCCTCCACTACCGCGTGCCTCATAATCAGAAAGTGGTTTTGGCGCTTAAAACCCCAAATATTATTATTATTATTAACGGCAACTCCTTGGATGTGAAGGCCACTTTTCTCATCGACTAGGTGCCCGCGCTATTAACTCGAGATGCCTTCAATTGGCAACATCTATTCAATGGTCACGTGCATCGCTGTTGCTTCGTTAGTTCAACCTTCTTTTAGATTGATCCAGGGACCACGAAAGGGATTCAGTTCGTAGTCAGCCGGTCGCTGTGTTAGTGGAACGAGTGGCGGCCGGAGAAAACGCCAGCTGCGTTTAACTTTTCCTTTTGCTTCATTATTTCCCCGAGTGACGGCGCCCCGCAAGGCTTGCAGTCCCCGGAATCATATACCCTTAATACGGGTTAGATGAGGTGGAAAATAAAATTATGTGATGCATCGTCCATCATTAAATACTACAATAACCGTTAAAACCAAAAGCAATATGACTGTCTCCCGTTACCTCGTCTGCTTTTCCCCTAATTGTACAGCACTTTTCGTGCAATATTGGAAACTGTGAACAAGAGTCGCAAGGAGCAGAGAAATTAAGCGGTCTACAAAGGGAGAGAGCCCAAAGAACAACAAACCAAGAAGGAAAAGCGAAAATTAACAAATTTAACTGTTTTTTTAATATTTAAGGATCAACATCACTGTATTTAAAAAGGAAGGAGAGAAAACGCTGCCGGAAGTGGAGAATAATTCCGTGTCTTTTGAATGACGCATATACAGTTATAGCAGTCGAGCCACCCGACGTAGCCACTTCTCTGCGGTGCTGATGGCTGTTTTCATAACTTTCCGCAGTGAGCCCAGTACTTCTAATACCGCAGCGTCCTGCGCTTACGCGGTTGTATAGGACTGGTGGCCCCGCGTCGTCACGCAACTTCCCAAATCACAACACAAGTCGGTTTTGGCACCTAACTTGGTAGAGCAGTAATCGAGGGATACAAAAAAACTGTGATTGTTCCGAAAATATGTACTTCTCTATAATTCCTTCAGAGCTAATTAAAAAGAACTCTACCAGAAACTTTGTTTTACACTTTCGCATATTGACGAGTTCTTGGCAGTGTTCATCCTGCGCTTCTGTTATGCGCGAGACCATTTGATGTGGTTCCTTGTTTGCCATGTAAAGGAAAGGTGTATCTCACAGGCATACCTGTGACATGCACGTTATTTCATTTCCTTTTTGCGGGTTTGCACCTCTTTATTGTGAATGGTGGGCGTTATTCACACTTGTACTAGTAAACGTACCCCCCCCCCCCTTCATTTGCATAGAAAAGTTAACTTGGGTGGGCCCCACCGAAAAAAGAAGCCTGAGTACGTGCCTGAAGGAAATACAGAGTATTGAGGACTGTCGCGCTCTGCAGTCCGGCCTATCTTCATTCTCCGAATCGTGTCAGCGAAATCGCCTGACTCTAAATTAATTTATAATCGGAATTTTAGCATGTTAGTCTAGACCCATAATATCGTCTTCTCGTATTCTCATGCAGTGGTGACCAAAGTTATTGAAATAAGCGATCTAGGTTGGCTTTTTTGATGACAGGTTACGCTTTTGCGCCCACTAAAGCTTGTTCTCTTACAAATTTTTTTTTATTGAAAGTCAATAGACTGTCGATAGACTAGGGTAGTTGCTTGGGCTAGTTGGCAATTCATGATCCTAAATAACGTATTGCGCGAAGGACAAGAACTGCGAGAGACTAGATACACAGCGCTATGTATGTCGTCTCTCGCAGTCCTTGTCCTTCGCGCTGTACCTTATCTTTGTCTATAGACATTTGTCTATGAAGTCTATAGACTGTCTATAGATATTTATTTAGACTAGTCTATAGACAATTTATAGAGTCATGACCTTACACATTTTATAGACTAGTCTGTAAAAAGTCTGAGTCTATATATAGGCTGTCTATAGATTAATAAAAATTCATGTTTGGAGGCAAACGCCTGCAGAATATCTATGAACAAAAGTGTGTAGGCTTATACAGTTCTAGTTTTGTAGATTGAAGTCCATAGAATCTCTATAGAGAAATGCCCATAGACTGTCTATAGACATTTCTCCACACTAGTCTATAGATAATCTATAGACTTATGGCGTTGCATGTTTTATAGAGCCCTTTATAAGGTGTCTGAGTCTGCAGACACTCTATATAACTGCCTATAGATTAATAAAAATTCTTGTTTGTAGACAAATGTCTGCAGAATGTCTATAGACAAAAGTGTATCGGGTTATACAGTTCTACTTTTTTAAACTGGTCTATGATATGTCTCTAGACAAAGTTATATAAATAGTCGATAGACATTTGCTTATAGCCATTTTATAGACTTCGATAAGGCCAGGAGCTGCCTATAGTGATTAACAGCATGTAAACTGCATAACGCCAAAGCATCGAAAGTCGTCTAACGCTTTTCAACTAGCCCGAAAAATAACTTCTGCTCCTAAACTATACACAAAGGAGACCCCCCCCCCCCAAAAAAAAAAGAAAAGAAGAAAAAAAATCTTCCAACTATCGTCAGACCCAATGTCTTCAGTTTGAAACGTGTAAAGGTGCTTCCCTGAGCGACTAATTTATTGTTCTCTAATTTTTTCGGCTAAGGTGCGAAGCTGCGAGGGAATGAGCTTATCGCAGGTTTCATGCTCGGAAAGCTTTTGCGGTGCGTATGTTTAGATTCGGTGAATGTAAATATGTGCATGAATAGATCCATAAATCTAGCCGCTTCGTGTTGGCCCTTTCTTCAAGTCTCGTGTTTTGCTTGCAGTAGCTCCCGAAAATATTTATATTAGTTCCCAGTAGCCTTAAAAATACTGCTATTTTTACCCTATACGAAAAGGGCCGCGCAAGCACTGCTGATGCTTGCCCCGCAAACACGGCCTTTCATCCGGGCACGCTAGCATTTATTCAACTATACGTCTATGTTTGAAAATTCCTCACGCTAACAGAATTTGGAGGTGTATACGTAAAGCGTATCACGAGAATTTCACTACACATGCGGCGCAGCGTTCGTGGCGGCCCAAACGAGCGCCACAAAATGAGATCTACCAACACTGGCTGCTCAACACAAACAGTTCGCTTAGTGGCTGCTCAGTATCAAGGTAAAACATGGTGTACTTTCGTTCTTACGCATATCAGCTATGACGTTAAAATCAACAGGTGATAGCAATCGCTTGCCGTAAGACATTCCATATAGTAGACGCGAAAACAAGAGCGCGTTATCGAATCATGGAAATGACAAACCGATACGATGCCCAAGTTGCGTGCTCTACATGCAGCCGGTTCGCGCTACGAAGTGTGCTCAACTAATCATGAGGTATTGACGGAAAACATCTTTGCTAAATCTTACCGTTCAGTGTAGTTGACGTGTGATGCCACAAGGAAGACACGCATACACAGACACCAAGGTAGAGGCAGACACCGCACACCGCTGTAACAAGCGTTTACGTGCCTAGCGCACTCTTTGAGAATTCAAATTGATGCGGACAGATGGCGCACTGCCGTTACTGCCATTGCGCATGCGCAGGCGCTCAGGGCGACCAGGGCAAGGTCGATTCTCTCTCTCTTCTCTTCTGAAATTCTCTTCTTTTTTGCCACTTATGTTTAACATGTTTCACATTTACGTGTACACTTTTCTTTTAATTTATTGCTACTCAGTTTGAGATATTTTCATTGTTCTTTTTATACGTGATGTTTTCTACAGTTTATTATTTATTTTTCTGTTGCTTTTGTTTGCCTTTTTTTTCTTTTGAGCTGATGTATGGCACTTTCACATCGCTGTTTCCCCCCCTCCCCTTATGTAATGTCCCCGAAGGGACCCTTAAGGGAATAATACATGATGGTGGCCTGTCCGGAGCCAGGTATTCTTAGCACCCTCTGCAGCGTCACAGATCTGACCGCCGCCGTGGTCAGTTGCTTCGCGGCTGCTGGGGACTGAGGGCCGGGGTTTGATTGTTGTATTCATATAGGAGGTTGTGGCCAAGTACTGCACCAGGGTGGCCAATCCTGCTCTGGTGAGAGAGTGCGTTACCGGTTCTGGTCACCGGGATCAGGCCGCACTCCAGGCCTGTTTGTGCAATTTTCTCAACACACGTCTTTTTTTTGTATTTTCCGGTGGAGAATTGCGCGGCACCGGGATTTGAATCACGGTCCTTTTGCACTGGAGACGGATACTCTACCGTCCCCGCAGGAGTTAAATTAAAAATTGGATTATGGGGTTTTGCGTGACAAAACCACTTTCTGATTGTGCACGCCTTAGTGGAGGACTCCGAAAATTTCGACCACCTGGGGTTCTTTAACGTGCACCAAATTCTAAGTACACGGGTGTTTTCGCATTTCGCCCCCATCGAAATGCGGCCGCCGTGGCCGGGATTCGATCCCGCGACCTCGTGCTCAGCAGCCCAACACCATAGCCACTGAGCAACCACGGCGGGTATATATATACATATATATATATATATATATATATATATATATATATATATATATATATATATATATATATATATATATATATATATATATATATATATATATATATATATATATATATATATATATATATATATAGTGTGCGCGAGGAAATACGTAGACTGGAAATAGACAAGAAGAAATGAACACTTTATCAACTTTCGTCTAAAGTCAATTTATAAACCACGAGTAGACAAAAATAGTCGATGTCTTATCGACTCTCGGCTATGGACAGTCTCTAGACAAAGCATAAATAAGGATAAATGGAGACTGCATCGAATTTCGTCTACAGGTATTTTGCAGGGTGGAGGTAGACTAAAAGAAACAAGCATCCTATCGACTTTTTTCTATAGAACGACTATAGAATGGGAGTAGACAAAAATAAATAGAAACCTTATCAACTTTTGTCTATAGACAGTACGTAAGCTGGAAATAGTCAAAAATAATCAGCGCCTTATCGACTCACGTCTATAGACAGATTAAAGACCAAGAATAAACAACAATAAATAGAGACTGTATCAATTTTTGTCTTTATGTAGTCTATAGAGGGGAAGTGGAGAAAAAGAAAAACAAACACCTTACCGATTTTTTTCTATAGACCGTCTATAGCATGCGAGGAGACAAAAAGAAATATAAACTTCACTGACTCTCTTCTATCGACAGTCTATCGACAAAGAATCGACAAAAGTAAATAGAGACTGTATCGACTTTCGTCTATAGGTAGTCTATAGAGGGGACGTAGACAAAAAGAAACAAACAACTTATCGACTGTTTTCTATAGTCCGTCTATAGAATATGTGTTGAGAAAAAGAAATAGAAACCTTATCGACACTTTCCTATAGACAGTCCATAGAATTTGTATTAAAAAAAGGCCAAATCTATAGAAAGGCAAGGTCGTCGGTACATGTCTACACACTTTCAATAGACAGTCTTAACTCATTCTTGTAAGGGTTACATTGCGACGCCTGCGCACGTACGCTCGTTTCCGTCTGCAGACTTAAAGAAGATTTCCGTGAATCATTTACCTTCCTCAAACTGTTCTCATCCATATGCATCGATGCATTTATATCACAGCATATATATCGCGAAACCAAAACCTACTGCAGGAATATGTTGCCAGCGTCATAACAAAGCTTGGGCTAAAGTTAAACGTCTTTTGTAACTATATTATTAAAATGATTATGACACACTGGAATGTACGGGGGAGTTTATTTATAATGAGAGATGGTAGTACCACACGTTAAAAGAACGCGGATTGCCCATATGTTTTCGATTTCTTCATGCAGATTCCGAAGAAGAGCAGTCTAGTAAGATTGAAAATAGGCGGAGCTTCAACAATGCGGCGCCGCAGGCGTGCTGCTGTTGCCGTAAGCTCCCATTTGTCCCCGCCGACAATTCGGCGGCAGATCGCAAGCGGTGACCGGTGTGGCTCGACGGTCAGGTTGCCGCACATGTTTGTCCCGCTTAACCATTACGTCGAAGCCACGCCTTTTTTTCGTTCCAAAGTCAGCCAGCTATTTTTAACACTCGGCCCGTGCGCGCCGTATACCACTTTGTCATCGTCTTTCCTTGTGACAGCTCGCGCTTTCAGGCTCCCTCAGGCACGTATACCCAGAATTTCTTTTCGGAAGGGGGGGGGGGGGGGGGGTGAAGTGCGTTGGTTTTTATATGTACACGACACCATCCCATATTCCGGAGTAATCGCTGGTACCTGCGTGTCTTCCAGAAAGTACTACACAATTCGGGTCGCGCCCACAATCATATTTCACAAAGCTCCCTGAAAACAGACAGCAGATGGAACCATCGATAACATTCCAGAAACATCCGATACATGCGGGCGCATCCTGCGCTGAGCGACAACATTTCTTAGACGGTGAAAAGCGGTCAGTCGAGAAAGATTAACCACTACATGTGTCAGTATGAACCACCACCACCACAACAACCATCCCTGCGGTGCAACTTCAGTTCTTTTGGTGCTTCTTTTATGAGCATTTCTTCCGGCACAAATTTTACGGAAGAGAACAGTAATCGGCGCCATACTTATAGACACAAGCAGTTAATAAATACAGTTAGTAAAAACAGCTAACAAACAAGTATCACCTCAACTCCGTCTTAAGTTGTGCCCTCCCCCCCCCCAACTCCTGTTGAGTGCGAAACATACCAAAAAAAAAAAAAACTACAAGCCCGTACATTTACGTTTCCAGTCACATCTATAAGATTGATAAACATGGCTGGCATGCTTGCGGTAGGCGTCACTAAAGCTGTTCTTTAACGACCGTTGAAGAAAAAACAGTACTTTACCGTTTCTTATTGTTTGTTCTGGGCCTGTGCCTCGGTTCCCCAAAACGAGTGCTGTAAAACATGTAAACGACGCCTGAGTACAGAAACTGCGACCTTCATAATGGCGGAAGTATGACGTTTTCGTCAGCACTATTATTATTTGCCTGAGCTTCCAAACATACCCGTCTCATGGAGTACAGAGAAACAACACCTTTGATAAAACATTATTTAGCTAGAAAAAATTACAGTAAAGCCAGGACGAGAGTGCAAGGCAATTACAGCTGTGCTCTTACTCGTAATGGTTGCAATTAGGCTTTCAAACTTAGCCATAGAGACCGACTAGCTTTGTATGGTTAAGCTCGCATCCTCATTTGTGTGCAGTGCTCGTGGCGAGCAAGCATAAATTCTGTACTTAACCACTCTGCCCTAGCAGCAAGTACTCGGACGGAGCTTCCCCGCTTTCAACTACTTTCGTGGACTGTTGGCAACCATTACTTAGATAGGTCTGGCACGTAGTTTACAGACAGAAATACCACAGATTCTTTCTAATCATCCAAGCACACCTACCTTTGCCAGGCATGTGGCATCATTATTTGCACACCACGCATATTACTACAAAAATATACCTTATCAGCTTCCTCTATGATCTCTTTAGTAAAGGAATAAAATAACCAACAACGTCTCTTTTACAATGGCAGAGACGTAAATGTTAATTGATAAGGCGGGGAACTTTACGACTCATCGAAGGAGTATGTTGTAGAACTTATTTGACTGCATTTATTGTGATAGCTAGTCAGCTACTTTGATAGTGCAACCTTTAATTGCCCTGTGCGCAAACAGTTTAGACATCGTTAACGGCATGAGAGAGAGAGAGAGAGAGAGAGAGTGAACTTCAATGAGAGCCAGTAGTTTAGACGGCTGGGCCTAGGCCTCCCGCGATGGGATGTCGAGGTCTTGCCTCTTCGCCGCTTCGTAGGCCTGCTGGGTAGCCCAGAGTTGGTCGTCGAGATGGGAGGTGCGCAGGGTGGCGTGCCATCTCGACGAGAGGGTCACGGGATGAAGGTCTGGCTATTGATGTTTCCACTCCAAATGCATTTGGGGGAGTGTTGCTATTTGAGTTTACAGATCTTGCACGTGTGGCTTTCGTAGATGTCGGGGTATATGATGTGATAGCGTGTGAGGGAGGGGTATGCATTGGTCTGTAACAGGGGAAGGTTGGTTTCCTGTGCTCTGTTTAACTTGTGTTGAGGGCGGGGGGGGCAGGTTCTTCTTTCCAGGTAAAGTGATTTCACAAGGTCGTTGTATCTTGTAAGGTGGTCGCGTCCTGCGGGTGCACCTGCACCGTCTCAGGCACGGTTGACTAGTCCTCGTGCTACGGAGTGTGTAACCTCGTTGAGGTTGGTGAGGTGCGCGTGGACATCGGCGGCGTGTGCTGGGATCCAGACGAGGGTGATTTGATTTTCAGACGAATGCAGGGCTTGTGAGATGCGGAGCGATTGTTGAGAAATACGACCCTTGATGTTGTTGTTGGTTGCTGTGCGAGAATCACTCAATGTGATGTGACAGGCTGAGTCAAGAGTGGCCAGGGTGATGGCCAGTTCCTCGGCCGTATCGGCACTTTGAGTAACGGTGCTGGCAGCATGTTGGAGCAAGCGGCCTGCTGTGATAACCACTGCAAAGGGACGTTCATCTTGGTATTCAGCTGTGTCGACGAAGGTGACGCGCGCAGTGTTGGCATAAGATTTCGTGAGGGAGGTAGCTCGTGCCTTTCTGCGTTCTTTGTTGTGGTCTGAGTGCATGTTTTTGGGAATAGGGTGGGCATGTATCCATCGCTGAATGTCGCGTGGTATTAGGTGTTTGTTTCCATGTTGACGGTGGTAGGTGATATCAAGCTTCGTTAGAATGGTGCGACCCGTTTCCGTGAGCGTGAGCCGCTCCAGTTGGGATCGAAGGTGCGCTTCGATTAACTCTTCTAAGTGTTTTGGCTTCGTAATTGTAGTAGAAGCTCCGTGCTGGTGAGGTTGGGTAGTCCTAAGGCCTGCTTATAGGCCTCCTCTGATGATTAGGTGAAGTTTAGTCTTTTCAGCTTTGCAACAGTTGAGAAAGGGCGTAACGTAAGTAATTTGACCGATTATAAAAGATTCGACAAGGCGGATGAGGCTTTCTTCCTTCATACCCCATCGTTGGCTGGTCGCTCGTTTCAGCAGTCTGGATGTATTAGCGGTCTATTGAATAATCTTGGAGATACCCATAAAGTTGGCTCCACTGGAGTCTATGGCCATACCAAGATGGCGGATACTAGGGACCACAGGTATGAGTCTGCCATCACGCAAGTGGAGTTCGATTTCCTCGAATTGGCGTTTATTCGTGGAGACCTGCGGGGGGGTCCACGAAGTGTGGAGTGGTATAGGAGAAGCTCCGATGTTTAAGGGGAACAGCGGAGTCCCGTGCCTTGAAGATAATTTTCTACGACGTCAATGACGTCTTGTAGGGCAGTTTCGATTTGGCCGTCACGGCTCTTTGCAGCCTAGATTGTAATGTCGTCGGCTTATATGGTGTATCCAGTGCCGTCCAGTTTTCGTAGTTCTTGTGCTACTCCGAGCATAACCAGATTAAACAGTATTGGGGAAATGACAGAGCTTTGCGGTGTGCCCGTGCCGCCGAAGGAGAGTTCCTCCAATCGGATGTCTCCGACCAAGAGGAAGGCCTCCCGATTGGGTAAAAAGTCTCTTACGTAGTTGTAAGTGCGCTCTCCAAGGTTGAGCAACAAGATGCGTTTGAGGATGGTGGAGTGGCTGATGTTATCAAAGGTGCACTCGAGGTCTAGGCCCAAGATCCCCTTCGTGTGACGGGATTGGTCATCTAGGATTTGATGCTGAAGTTAGAGCATGGCGTCTTTGGTGGAAAGATGCTCTCTAAAGCCAATTATCGAGTGGGGGTAAACAGATGTCTCTTCGAGCTGAGTGTTTACGCGGGTTAGGAGTGCGTGCACCTTTACTTTGCCTGCACATGAAGTTAGCGAGATGGGCCGGAGACTGGCGAAGCTAGACGGCTTACCAGGTTTGGAGATGATAATTACTTTGGCCGTTTTAAATGTGGGAGGGATGGATCCTTGGCGCCAACGGTTGTTGATGTATTCGGTGAGTTGTTTCACCGAGGTTTCATCTAGATTTTTTACTGTTTTATTCGTAACACCATCTGGGCATGGGCAAGTGACATGGTTTGATCAGAAATTTAAAGCTTCAGATTAATTTCACATTGACCCACCACTTCAATTTAAAATCCCGTCCCCATCAAACACAACCAGAGCCTTTGAAACGCCGATTGAACATCTGCGGATAGGTACCGCGTACACAAAAACGTTTCTACATAACACTTCAAAAGCTGATATTTGCGGAATGCACTTGTTGCCACGCTGATGATGTACAACATTTTCGGTCAGAATGTCCGCGACACGACACACACAGACAACGCTTAGCACTTGACTTAGTGGCATTAGATCGCAAGACCTTGAGCCTCAGGAAGATCTTCGGTCCTTGGCCAACATACTCATTGCAAAGACAAGCGCCCTTCAAAGATTTCTAGAAGCGAGCAATATTCTCAGAAAGTGTTGAGTAGAGTGTTTAAATGTAATAGCGCATTCTATCTTTTTCTTTTACCCGACTTTAGCCAATCCAATGGCTGGTTTTTTGTAACTTCATCAGAATTTAATCCGTGATTTCTTACGTGCCTTTATTTTAGTCTAGCTAAGGGACCGGACTTTGTGTTTTGATTATTTGGAGTTGTCTTTCAGTTGTAGTAAGACGTTACTGTACTTATGTTACCGGAATCCGTGTTATGATTTCACTATTGTTGTGATGATTTATTCTTTTTTTTAATATCCTATGTGAAAAGGAGTAGCCGGCGAAATTAAAGGCAGCAATATCTCCTAAATAACATATAACAATAAAAAAAGACGGGACTTGTAAGTACGCTGAGCTCTCACTTGAGTGAACTTCGAGGGACCAAAGGAAATAGTTCACTTAACCGAAATTTCACTAAATGTAATATTCACTGAAATATGGAACAGCAAAGGGCAACTGCGGATATCGACTCAAAAGTCTGAAATGCAATTTCTGAAGTTTATACATTAATATATGCAAAATGCATAACAGTTACGTTGCTGCCTGTCTCATTCTGAAAAAAAAGTACAATTTTCATTTGCATTTCTCCTCTTAAAGCGCAAGTAACAAAGCTGTCCACCAACTCTGTTATTGTGCACTTCCTCTGGAACAGCTTGTTCCTGAGACACGAAGTCCCGCCACTTTCCAAGGTTAGAGTCTCGGCTAGAGTAAAGGATTCGAATCTGCCTCTGCCAGTGCATCTTCCACGTCGCACTCTTCTTCAAGACGAACACTAGAAACAATTTCCAGATCTGACAGTTCCGCGACGGTAATGAGTTCACTGTCGCGCCGCATATAGTCTTCGCACAAAGTGTTGCTCCGAAGTGTTGCCAGGGTTCACTGATCACGTTCGTTTAACTAAAGTATTCGCTATTCAGATATTCTGTTAAGTGAAAGATTTTTGCAAGAGCGCATAGAAAAACCGACAGGAATATACTAAATGTTCGTTATTCTGAAATATTCTTTAAACCGACGCTCGTACAACTGAGAGTTTACTGTATTTTGTGGACTACCACTATCTCAATTCAATTAACAAAAAAGACATTTACCCTCTTCGGAGCTCGAACAAGGCTGTGTAAGGATCAGCCCATCGAAACAGTTACCAAACAACTAATTGACAAATACCTACCAGTAAAAATCAGCAGGACCAACCACTTCCATCCGAATGCATGGTATCCGCTCAACCTGAACTCGACCAACCCTTCATCACATCGAAATCCGGAGGGTGTTAAGTGAACTAAATCGAAAGTCAGCCCCTGGTCCTGATGGAGTAACAAACATATCACTTAGCAATATCGATGAGCCGTCAACTTTATCGCTCACAGACTTCATCAATGAAGCATGGCTATCAGTCGAAGTCACAGAAGAACAGGAAACCTCACAAGGTATACTAATACCGAAACCGGGTAAACCTCCAAGCTTGGACAACTTACGCCAATATCACTTACATAATGCGTGGAAAAGGTCTCTAAACACGCAATCCTTAACAGGCCAAAAGACCACTTAGAGGAAAATAATATATACACTCACAACATGCTGGCTTTTAGGTCTGCACTTTCCACGCAGGATGCCATGAAGCAAATCAAACACCACATTATCGACAGATATTCTAGAAATACCAAGGCCATACTTGGATTAGAATTGAAAAAGCAGTCGACAACATCAAGCATGAGTACATCCTCAAAACGATAGAAGACATTGGACTCGGGTAAAGGATGTTTAACTACGTCAAAATCTTTCTCGAAGCACGCAAGGCGAATATAAAGGCGGGATACACAACCTCGAAAGTGGTTCAGCTCGGAGATCGTGGAAACACCCAGGGATCGGTGATCTCTCCCGTCCTTTTCAACCTGTGCATGATTGGTCTGTCCACAAAGCTGGGCAACATTAAGGGCATTGACCATGCCATATATGCTGCTGATCTCAGTGTACGGTGTGCTGGTTTCAGTGATGAGCACATACAGGACTTGCTGACTGAAGCAATCAGAACGGTGGAGGAATACCTGAGACCCACTGGACTCAGGTGCTCCCCACATAAATCGAGGTTGCCACTTTATAGATGTGAAAAAGGGGGCAGGCGTAAGGGCGGGAAACCTCTATCGGAAAGCGATATACAGCTACTTGCAAAAAATGGTGTCAATATACTCAGAGTCAGCGTGATCAAGGTATTGGGCTTTTTGATTGATGCAAACGGTGGAAACCATATGGAGGTCAAGAAAATCACCCTTAAAACGGATAACGCATACAGTATGGTCAAACACCTGGCGGGAAGACACAAGGGCAAGAAAGAAGATAACCTCCATCAGCTTAATCAACCCTTTCTTATTCTGTCATATTCCACGCGCCGCTGCCGCGTACAACTGGACGCAGGTTCAACTCAAGAAGCTTGACGCAGCAATCAAGATGGCTGTTAAAAGCGTATTGGGGCTCCCAATTTAAACCAGCACTAAAAATTGCTCAAGTTAGGAATGCACAACACGACCATGGAGATCGCGGAGGCTCAAGAAATATCACAAATAGCGAGACTATCTACAACCAGCACGGGAAGATCAATCCTGGACAAGATCATGATCAACTCCAATACGAATACAGCACAGTACACTAAAGTTCATCAAGAATTTGCAGACAACATAATTGTCGCACCGCTCCCCAGGAATATGCACCCAACATATAACATCAACAGGAGAGTTGCAAGAGCCAGGGTGTTAATCAAGAAAATGGATAAAGGGGGCAGAGGAGCCTGCTTTGATGATTCGGCTGCCTACAAGGATCGAACTAAGTTCACGGCGGCGGTAGCGGACTACTAGGCCAAATGCACCAACTACGCCACGGTCTACACTAGCAAACGGGAAGTCGCTCAACAAGTTGCCATTGCATTGGGACTAAGAGACGATAGATTCAAAGAAATATATAGTGACTCTACAATGGCTATTAGAGCTTTCAATAGGGGAAAGACTGTGCCGCAGGCTGCGAGAATAATTAACATAAGACAAGCAAATGTTATACGTTACATCTATTGGTTCCCGGTGCACCTTGGTTCACTCGATGACATTCTTTTCAATACAAATAAATCGGCCAACAGCGTCGCCCACGAACTTACAGACCACGCCACTTTTACATATGGTTTTTATTCCGCTTTATTGGAGAACCTATAGGGAGGTACACTTATTACATACAATGAAATTACAAAACATTACTACAAGGGAAGGAGGGAGTTCGCAACCGGCTAAACAGAGCACAAGCTGTTACACTTAGGGAATTACAAACACCGTCTTATTATTCACCTGCACAAATGAAGAAATGGTATGCCATTGCAGACATGAATATTATATGCAAAGCATGCAAAAAGGAGATATGCACGCTTGAACATATGATTTGGGAGTGTGGGTCGCTCGGCCCTGGCGTTTCCCGGTATCGGTTTTTAGGAATGATTAGATCCGACGATCTCCCTCAAGTCCTGGCTGTCCAGTATACCCGTGATAGGTCTAGGAGGCTTGACCTCCTGGTTCCAACATGGGACTGTTCCAACAGTCAGGTGGCAACACCTCGTACGGGACCAGAATAAAGTTTTCTCCTCCTACTCCTCTTCCTCTTCGAAGCATAGATGACGCATTAGACTGCCTTCATTAGGCAAACTATTTTTCTTCTTTTGATTTGCCATCGGGGTAATCGCAAATACCAGTGCACCCGGCGGAGAAAAAAAAACGGCATTTATAACTCCGGACGGCCTTTTTGAGCTCAACTTCATGCTCTGTGGGCCCTTCACTGCGTCCGCGAATTGGTAAGGATTTATGTAAATCATTCTCCGAGCATCGACTGGGATATTTGCATGTGTTGCCTAGACGACGTTGTCATCTTTGGAAGCACGTTGAAGAACACAACTGACGCATATAAGTTGTGTCACACTGCATCGAACACGCCGGCCTAGTACCAAAACCTAAGAAATGTCACTTTGGTGAGTGGCAGATATAGCTGCTGGCCCACCTTGTGGACAAGCATGGCATCAGGTCTTGCCCACAGAAGCCAGCAGCTGTTGAAGGTTTTAAGCCTCCTCGGCCTAGTAAAGAGCGTCTTAGTTTCCTATAGGCGGCCTATGCGCAGACTTGTTTTCTTCAAAGGAAAGGAAAAACGTTAGCGGTAGTGAGTTTCGGACCTACGACCCCAAGCTCAGAAGCCGAGTGGCTCACCCATCGGGCTAAACCAGCACCTCTTAAATAGGAGGCCTATGGACTCTGCTTTGTGAAACCATGCTACTTGGACGGAAATTTCCATTGCCGTGCCCAGAGTGACGAAAGTGTTAACCAAAGCGGCTTACTCGGGAGCGTCCCCATTAGATTAAATGGCGGTCGGGCAAGATAGCATGACCTAACGGATCGAAGTGCACCGGCCTTGCGCTATCTAAGGAGGCGTTGACCCAGCGTCTCCCGACGATGCCCTCCGCGACGGACTTCCCGAGGTCCTCCGAGCTGTGATACAACGGGCTCGAAACATAGCCGGAATCATCTTAGGGATCCTGGACTGAGGGTTCCGCCCACACTGCTCTCGCCATTCAAATATTATTAATCAAGATGTTTTGCTCTCTCTCTCTCTCCACGCGGTAACTTGCCCGCGAGGAGTTCATAACTCGGAGGACCGCTCAGCGGCGTTCAATTCGACATTAATGCTTTAGCATTCACAGCTCATAAAAAGTGGTTAGGTGTCCTGGAATTTTTTGAACACGAATAGGATGGGAATAACAAGCATCAATTACCGAATGATTAGTTGCCATGCCTGTACTGACTATAGCACCAAAGAAATATAGCCATTTGTCAGGCAGGAAGGACCAGTTTTAAAAACAAAATCACTAATTGTCAGTAAAAAACTTCATCAATAGCCCCTAAACAACTTAGAAGCCTGGTTACCAGCAATGATTTCAAGAATGAATTGCTGCTGAGGGGCTAGCTTTCGAAAAACCGATGAGTAAATGGTTCGAGAATACAGATGAGAAGTTCTAAAAAGAATACTGAAGGGCTCCCATGCTGTAGACACATATAAGAAGTTGGGCTACTGAGAACGAGGACGCGGGATTGAATCCCGGCCACGGCGGCCGCATTTCGATGGGGGCGAAATGCGAAAACACCCGTGTACTTAGATTTAGGTGAACGTTAAAGAACCTCAGGTGTTCGAAATTTCCCGAGTCCTCCACTACGGCGTGCCTCATAATCAGAAAGTTGTTTTGGCACGTAAAACCCCATAATTACATATAAGAAGGCCCTTGCAAAGAAAACATCACGCGTATTGGCGTAAAAGATAACTGTTACACGACTAGACTACCAAAAACACCACATAACTGACAAAAAGCAAGAAGCTACAGATTGTCATGTTGTTTTCTAAATTGAAACCATAAGGAAAGCTGGCATCACCCATTTACTTTCGCACTGTTTCAAAAGCTTTTGCCCTTGTGTCATTTCCAATAATTTTCGATATATTGTTTAACAGACCGACAGTACTAATCATATTTCAACAGTCTACTGTTGCGCAATAATCATTAGCTTCAACTAATTGAAACACAGAATTGTTCACTTTTGGATAGAAATAGTTAGTGTGTAATATTGGATTCGCATTCAGAGCTTTCAGTATCGGTTCACCCATAAACAAGCAGAACGGCATATAGAGACGCAAGATTTAATACAAACTGTCGGCTCTACCGCGCATCAATACGTGTGCCCGCTACCATTGAAAGGGACCCAAAAATACTTTTTTCTAGAAACCTGAGAAAGTCTCTGAGTGACTGATTTATTTGGGTGAAATTGAAATTCTTGGCAACTATTGGGTCGGCCGCTTCTCGACAAGCAATAAAGTGTGCGACAATTGAAGAATGATAACGTGAGGTGAAGTGGTAAAAGTGTTCCGAAAACAAAGCACTTTTCGTAAAGATGCTCATGCACTCGACATAGAAAAAACAACACAGCCTCCTATTTCGGTAATGGACCACAAATAACAGAATAAGCTAATCGAGTAATGCAAAACAAATAAATAAGCATACAAAGACACATGAAGTGTTAATACAATGTTAATATGCCACTGTCAGTAAACAAGGTTATTAAAGCTTTCACAACTGTTCGTTGTAATGATGGCTTGTCCCTTAGCACAAGTAACTTCTCTGTGCTGAATGGACGACGATCAAAAGTCATCATTATTATCTTCGAAGCACATATTCACTGGCCAAACGTAGGGTGGCTAATTAGAACGTGTTCTACATTCTTCGACAAGTGGCCTCAGGAGCCACAAGACATGGCTGTATGACGTATACGGTACAAAACACTACCTGTGCAAGACACTTCTAACCTGGTACGATGAGTGGGAGAGTGTAGGTCACAATCAGCACTAACAGTGATCAGAAAGTGTAGGTGAGGGCTAACAGTACACAGAAGACCGTTGTGAGATTTGGCACCAAATCGATGTACGTCTATTATAAACCTGCCCAAGTGTTTTCTTTTGATGTCAGCATAAGCGCTCGCGAATTGAGTTAGCATGGCAGGAGCGGAATGGTGTGCATCTCTAGCCATTTTGTCGTCTTCAGTGTTTCCTGCAATACGGACAAAGTGCTGTAGTGGTGCGGTGCGTCATATATTTCCGAGAAGAGCCTGGAAAAGAGCGAAGTATGAACGAATATGTATAGAGTGCTGTGTTTAATTTCCACTTTCCCCTCCAGGCATCGGATCCTCTCAGCTCTGCTGGTGCCGACACGAGTGACCTAGGCCTCCTATTACTCAATTATCGCCTTTCTTTTTATTGTTTTCCCACGGTGTGCTTGTCGCAACTTTTTGGACGTTTGCGTCTGACACAGGTGCCGGGAGCGAGAAGTGAGTGATCGTAGGAGAGGCGGAAGGTGTTAACAGCCGCTTATCCGTTTTCTAGATCTCGGTGCGCATCTTTCCTGGAGATTTTGCTCCCGAGCTCTCTAATTATTCATGCCGCAAACTATCGTCGTATGGCTGACGTGCACGAGTCGCCGTGCCCGCTGTAGCCTGTACGCTGACATCGCCTAAGGTCTAAGGCCTAAAAGCGAGGTCACGGGGCTTCGAAAGTCGCCGGAGAGAGCAAGCGATTCGCTAGGAAGTGTTGTAGGCAAACTGCTGAATGCAGTGCGATAATTGACTCGTGTGCTAATGGCAGCATTATCTACAGATTGGGAATGGTTTCATTTTTTACGGTGTTAAAAAGAGTGTTTCACTGGCACTTTAAACGAGAAGTCGCAACTTCAACGCGTTTCTGGCGCAGAGTCGTATGGCGTCCGCATGTCCCTGTGGCGCAGTGGATAGCGCGTTGGACTTCTAATCCAAAGGTCCCGGGTTCGAACCCCGGTAGGGATGGTGTTCTTACGAGCTATTTTTTTTATGCAGACAATCATGTAAATACTACAAAATATATTAGTTGCCTCCACTGGAACCTATTAATAGGCTTTTTAACCGTGAACAGTGACACGCCGCGGTGCCTTTCCGGCCATGACGTTGCGCTACCTAGTATTAAGACCACTGGGACGCTTCCCGTTCTCGGCGGTCACCGTTCGATGGCGCTAGGTGCAAAACACACGTGTACCGTGCATTAGGCGTATGTTATAGATCCCCAAGGAGTCAAAATAATCACATGTCCCCCACTACGGCGTGCCTTATAATAAGATCGTTATTGTCGCACGTATAGTACCAGAGTTAATTTTTTAACCATGAACAATAGTCGATAGCATTACCATTTCACTTGTGCGTCAGTGAAGCGGGCTTTCGAAACTGCAGAAAGACAGGTCGCATAAGTGTAATGAAAGTTTGCTATAACGGAAACGCTCCGAATATACATCGCCAGAAATGAAGTTTAGCAGAAACGCATCTGTAGAAACTCCTAATTAGACCCAGTTTTTATATGACGCGAAGTGCTGCCTTTCACTCATTGTTCTAATAAAGTGGGCGTATTGGCAGTCTGTTCAAAACCAGATATAGGTTTAAATAATATCTAGACTATAAATGATCAAGAGTAGACGATCGACATATGTCTCGATCTGGAACCTCCTTCTTCAGACACCAGTTCGACGGCAGTTGATCAGAAAGTATGCAGTTGTGTTATCTGTCACGTTACTTCACTCCTTGTGCTATGTTTAATTCGTTATCATTAGCAATGTCAAACTCGAAAAAGTGCATCTGCGTCAAGTGTGTGAAGTCGGTCACGTGGTAGAGGTAGACCGGAAATGGGGGAGTTTGGAACAGTATGTATGTATGTATGTATGTATGTATGTATGTATGTATGTATGTATGTATGTATGTATGTATGTATGTATGTATGTATGTATGTATGTATGTATGTATGCATGTATGTATGTATGTATGTATGTGCATCTACCGTATAGTGCCAATTAAAATTCGACGCCATAACCTAATTTGGAACCCCTTATAGGTAAAAAGAAAGCTGACTCCGAACACAGCCTTAAGCTGCGGCCCTCTCATCAATAAGCTTTTCGAAAGAGGGAGTCATGCATATATATATATATATATATATATTTGTCCATGAGACATAACTTGCGACTCGTCATCGCTTGAGATGCAGTTGCTGTCTTTGCCATTGTGGGAGCCACACGCGGTTCGCTGGATGCACATATGCTCCGCGACAGTACATGCTTTTGCTTCAATATCAGCGTAGCAAACACTCAGGCTCTGGCTTCTCTGGCCATGAACCCAACCTCCAACGGCCTCCTCAACGGCAGGGTATCGTCCCGACTTCGGTCTACGAAAGGAAGGGCGCAGAGCAGCGCAGGCAAGGATCTCCTTTGTTTTCTCCATTTCCTCACGCACTTTTTCCACACATCGAACTTGCGTCCTGCTGCAACGTTGTTTTCCGAATCTGCGTAGAGGATCACTTGTCATTTGAGAGCGGCGCTGTATTGTTGCCGGGGTGGCGGCGGCATCTTGGCGTCCGTCGGGGAGCGACACAAATCGCGCACATCACTGTTTTCGAGCGAAGCGAAATGCAGAAATGGCGAACAGGCAGGCAATGATGGCAAAAAGGACGCGAAGACGCTTGTGGCCGCATCTGGCTGGTCACGTGGTTTAGTTGCCGGCGAAGTGTTGCCAGCCCCCACGGCTCTGCCACCTTTTCCGTGGAACACCCAGGGTTTGTCAACGAAGCCTTTTTATCGTATGAAAACAAAACTTTAGGACGTATCGTAAGATAAATTCCTTTTCTTTTAAGCGCCCTGCTTTCGCACCGAGTCTGATGGCTATCGTGGAATTATGCGTACACGGCGCGTAATACTACCCGTAACTCGACCGAAACTACTTTCGACCCCACAAATAAATCGACGTTACGATTCGCGTATAGGTAGGCCCCCGAACTTTGGAAGGTCACTTTATGATACAAAAGGTGATGTATAGCGGAAATACACGGCGTGTATGTATGTATGTATGTATGTATGTATGTATGTATGTATGTATGTATGTATATATGTATGTATGTATGTATGTATGTATGTATGTATGTATGTATGTATGTATGTATGTATGTATGTATGTATGTATGTATGTATGTATGTATGTATGTATGTATGTATGTATGTATGTATGTATGTACGTATTATACAGGTTGTCCCAGCTAACTTGGACCAATATTTTAAAAGTACCCAAGAGCTCTAGAGGAATCGTACCGACTGCATAGTAGCCGAAGTCGTATGTACTTACGGATAGCATATTTTTCATCACGAAGTATTTCTTAATAAATTACTTTCAATTAGTGAACTTTTTTAATTATTGCTCGAATCGCAAACATATCAATTACAAAGATTTAGGGCACCTTAAGTAACCTCCGAATCAAGCGTTTAATTCGTGCTGAAGTGGTCCTGGTTGTCTTTTCCAAGAAAAAATGAAAGCCCGCGAAATACGCGAAATACGAAATAGATGCGCACTCGCACACCGCTATTCAAGCGCATACACGCAACCATTGAAAGATATACGGCTGCATTCTCTTATCGCCACTTCGTACAAGGCTCCGCAACGCTTATCAATGCGTCAGTGGCGTGTTCTCTTGGGGCCGCGACCATCACATAGTCATCACTCATCACAAGCCCTGTATCGAGCTGCCACCGCTAGTAAAGCCGTGTATCCGTGGATATTCACTTGGGAGCGCTTGAGTAGCGGCGCGCGAGCGCCTACCTATTTCTAATTTGGATGTTTCACGCGCTTTTCTTCTTTATCGGAAAAACCAACGAGGCAGAGCTGAGCACTAAAGAAATGGTTGATACGGAGGTTATTTGAGGTGCCCAACAACTTTGCATTTGAAAGCCTTGCAATTCAAGCCATAATTAAGAAGTTCACAAATTAAAAGTAATTAATTAAGTACGTGATGAAAGAAATACTGGCCGTAAGTACATATGACTACGGCTACTATGCAGTCGGCACGATTTCTCTAGAGAATGAATAAAGAGTGGGAAGTTTCATCGATCATTGCGGTAGAACCAGTAATCTTTTAAGTTTACAACCAGTATGCTGGCATAAAAGAGCTTTACACGGATGGCTCTTCCAACAAAACAGTACTGCGTGTGCTTTGTTTATACCAGTGTTAAAAATGCGACGAACGTTTAAGTTTTCTTGTATAAGAAAACCAATGACCACAGAGCAATGCACGCTTCTGGAGAGAGACAGAGAGAAAGAAGTAAGACCGAAAGCAGGCATGTTGACCAGAAAGTGTCTGGCAAGCTAACCTGCACTGAGGGAGAGGATAAAATGATGTAAAGGAGAGAGGGAAGCGGGGTTGGATGCGGTAAATGCGTGAACGTGCGTTGACAGCAATACCCAGTCAAAGGCTCTCGCTGAAGCCAGCCGTTTTCACAAAAGCACAAAAGTGCCTTCCCTGCTGTCTTGGCCGATAATCGGTAGGGACAGTGTTAAAGTAGCGTCGGTTTGCTCAATCTATTTCGGACGCGACAAGATTTACTGCGACCAATCAAGCCCTACCTATAGATGGATAGTTTGTGCGTGCTACTTGAGCTGCTCCGCAAGGTTCAAGGAAAAAACATACCCAGGGATGAACTTACATGAAAATTACGAAGCTGACGCACGCTGACGGCACTCGTGGCCATGGAAGTGAATTTGAATGGTTGCCCCGTCATAGCTGCATATGTTGAAATGAATCAGGCAATTGGTAGAAAGATTAGAAACACTACTGAACTCTCAGCTAGATTATGATCTGCGGCATGGCTTGATAACGCGGCGAGAAGATCGGTCTTGTGTCGTGTAAACTGGACTAAAATTCTGTGTGTATATAAAGGTACTGTGAAGTGCTGAAAACTTGTTTCATCACTTAGTATTTGGTGTAGCCCTACACAGATTTTTAATCTATCGTGCAAGCTCCGCGTTTTGTGTATGTGGAGGCCCGGACGAGAACTTAGGCCACATGCTGCTGGACTGTCTCCTATATGTGCAGCTCAGACATCTACGCTGCAAACTAAGGGCACTGGGCAGTTACACTTTGTCTCGTGGAACGATACGTACATAATGGGCAGTTAGTGGCCCTGAAAAGACAGCTTTCAGTGTAGTATAATTGTTTTTGTAAGTATTTACGTCGGCTCAAAATACTATAGGGACTATTTTTCGCGTTGACTCGCATTTGTAGGCGATGTTTCGTCGGTAATTTTTCTCTCTCTCATTTGTTAGTGCTTGCGCGTCCTGAGAAGCGACCTTTAGTATTCTTTTTCTATTCATTCATTTTTCAAGCAAATTGATGATTTCCGTAAAGGTGACATGGAATAGCCGGATGCCTACTAGTTCCAAGATCTCCAGTTGGACCACATTTAACACTATCCTACCCTACCAAGTCAGGCATCATAATATTGCCTTTTTGAAGGTACCCCTGATAAGCGTTGTTAGGATATAATTTCTGGGCAGCTTGACCCACAGGACAGTGAGTGTGGTTATGCAGGAACGTTCGTGTTCCGGAGACGCACTCGCAGCAAGTATGGGAACGCTTTTAACGCGATAACACTGCTGATCGACTTCATCCGGTTTGAGGGTATCACGTTCCTCTTTTAAAAAGAATGCTCCAATCACGAAGGCAGTACAGTCTAACACAGCGTTTCAAAGGGCTAACTAGCATGAGGGAAGAATGCGAGAAATGGTCACGTGACGCAAGTGCCAGACGTTCAAAGGAGCGATTTTGGCACGAGAGAAGCATGTGTGCGGTCGTGGCCTAATGAACAAAGCACTTTAGCTGCTCTGCAGGAACACAGATGTTGGATGTCACCATCGGTCATGCATTTCTATGGAGCATTTTATACGGACTTCACTCACTTGTTATCTTATGGGCGAATGGAGGTGCACTGAGCGCACGCGAACGTGTCACAGTGTGTGCGAAATCGCAAATCAGTAAGAGGCACGAGGTATTCGAACACCACGAAATATCGAAAAAAAAACACTAAAGCAGTGCGTTTACAAACACAAAGAAACGCTCACAAAATTTGTCAATGTCGTTAGGGAATTTAATGGCATTCAAGAAGTGCAGCAACGGCTCAGTCACCTTCACACATTCCTATCGAAGCTGAATCAGCCATCGTCATGGCGATGTGAAACGTTGGCTCATGATGGAAGGGTCGTGGGGCGGATGATGTGACTAAGCAATACTCCAGCGGATCCCTGCGACCTATCGTGGCCTTTGAGGCTTTTATCAGACAAAGCTTCAGTCTTAGCGCACGTCCGTTTGATCTGTTGTTCCCTCCTTTGGGTGTGTTTATACTGATTGCCTTAAGCTTGCCGGCGTGATCACAGTGTTCCCGCATGGCCCCTTGTGCAAGAATATTTAGTAGGACATACTTAGAATTCCCCAGGCGTAATCTTTCAGGGCACGTGGAATGAGTTCGAGGTCCGTGGTAAACACACCGCAAAAGCCCTTCGTATATACACAAGAAAAAGCCGAATCTGTAGAAAAAGCAGCTGCTCACATTAGTATCACGACAACATAATTAGATATTCTGCAATCTAGCAGCTCCAGAGAGGACTGTAGCAAATAGGAAAGAGACTTTGCGTCATAGAGAAATTAATCGACGACGTGAGTAAACCCACCAGCTTCTAAACTTTGCGCATACAGTTGAAGAAATCAAATGACGGCGATAAGCACTAAAGCAGAGACCAGGCTTAGACACATCGATAGTGCTTGACTGTTTTTAGATTTATTTCTTCATGAAAATATGCGGACGCCATGTTGTGCGTTTAAGTCTTTCAGCGACGGCACGCACTAGACTTGTTCTTGCTCTTATTTGGGTACGTAAAATCGTGCATGGATGTTATATATTTGAATAACATAAGTACTACTTCAGGCATCCGTGACTTAGATAGTTTTTGTACCTTCTTAGAGATTTAGTGGTAAAGACAGATAAACTTTTATTTCCTTTGAAGAGGTCGTCAGTAGCTCACCGTTACTTCAACGAGAATTTTCAGAAGCTAAATCTCTATCGCATACTACATATAACAAGAACAAAAATTAAGCAAATTTCTGAAAAGCTGGAACTGGCTCATGTTTAAAGGCAGTATTTGTGTTCAGTTTCACCATTTCTTGACGACGCGCCACTTAATCCAAATTTATTATTCGTTTGGTGAAGCAAACCATGGCGTATCGTGTTGACTGTGGCTTAATTGGCTTTAAATTGTTAACTGAATTGTGACCTCGTGTTTAGTTATGGGGTTGTGCGTTCCAAAACCACGATATAATTATGAGGCACGCCGTAGTGGGGGACTCCGGATTAATTCTCACCGCTTGGAGTTCTCTAACGTGCACCCAATACGCGGTACACGGGTGTTTTTGCACTTCGCTCTAATCGAAATGCGGCCGCCGCAGCCGCGGTTCAACGCTTCGGGCTTATCAGCGCAACGCAAAAGTAACTGCGGTAACGAAAATAGTAAGCTAGGCCAGCAAGAATAAGTAAGAATAGCCTGGTAGGAATAACTTACTATACTCATAAACTTACATTTATGAGAATACTATCCTAGGCCGTTTGTAATAATTCCTTTTCACAACAGCACCTAAACCAATATGGCCAGATACACGAGTTCGACAAAAAAAAAGGTGCTGACTTTCAAATGATCGTTATTGCTGATCTCCCTACTTTTCTATTAACACGAAGCAACCGGCCAACTGCAGCCGGCAGGCACTAACGCAACGATCAAGGCTGCAGTGAGGCACGCTCTCTCTCCGAGCATCGTTTGGCAATTTCTCGATTACTAACTGCAGGGAAATATGGGTTACATATTGACACTGATATTCTCGTAGCTATCCTTATTTATAGCTAACATACTACCGCGCGCCGCATGGGAGAAAAGCAAAAAAAGAAAATGTAAACACCGAATTCAATAGCCCAAATACTTTCGAAACAAATATCACAGGGCGCCTTCGTCGATGGCGAAATGGTGCTACTGGCACTGTGATACCTTTCTCGGGGTAAGGGTTTATTGTGTACGCGGTATTCCAGTTCTTGTTTTTCTACTTTGTGTATTGCATAGAACGTGGGCGAGAAAAATGCGGGAGGCTACGACAATATAGACAGATGAATGGCAGTGCCTTGTTCCTTCCCTATACTTGTCTATATCATTCTCGGTGCTTTCTCGCGCTGCCGGCATAAATGTAAAGAGTACAGCCACAATCGAATAAACAAACTCACATTTGTCTTACCATAAAACCACTTTCGATAGGGCCCTGCATTGCAATGATGTTCGGCATTACGGTGCGCTCTCGACGTGAATGCAAAACGAGTTAGTAAATTACGAAATAAAGTTTATATAACTTACAAAATTATTATAAAAGGTGCCAAAGAAGTGTGGCCTGCCGCTTCACATCTCACTCACCTGACAAGAACTTATACGGCTTCCTATCGAAATGCTATTTCTATTCACCTGTTGCGGAAGCTGTCTTCACATTGTGGACTTCCAACGACAGCCTAAAACTTCGCTTTCTGACGGGCTTTGTTACTTAGCGAAGCTCTGGTAGTGACACGTTCGGAAGATTATTTCAGAAACAAAACTTTAAACTAATTTTTCTTCCGTAATTCTTATGCAAGAAGTGGAAAAAATCTAGTACACCCTAACGATCGTTGCTCTACGATGCCTCTGCACTAGTAGAGAGGTAGAACTTGGCCATCGCAATATTATTTCTGCGTTGTGTAGTTGACGACAATGTCACGACACGGCGCCACCAGTGCTATTGTGTAAGCTTGTCCTTTTTCTACCGGTAAATAGCTGTGAATGCTTGCGGAACATGTACAAATCGCTAATGGGTTACCTTTATATGAAGGAACTGGAACGAAATATCCTGAAAATAAGTGAGTTTAGTAATTTCTTGTGCACGTGGAATCTACACATGTAAGTTAGCCGGTACGCAACTGCAAGCCTACGCATAATAGTGCTTTATTGTAAATAGTGACACAATTTTTTGTAAATACTGGAGCAGTTGATATGCTCCGACAAGTACATAAAGAAAACAGTTTATTGCTTGCTAGATCCCATAAATTTTTTTGTGCACTTGCAGCAAGGAGAAATTTCAGGTCAAAACAAGACAGAGAGAGAGAGAGAGAGAGAGAGAGAGAGAGAGAGGAAAGGGGAAAGGCAGGGAGGTTAACCAGAGAAAAAGATCCGGTTGGCTACCCTACACTGGGGAGAGAGGGGAGGGGGAGGTAAAGTGGTAACAAAGTAGAGATAAGGAAAGGAAGGAGCCTAGACACACAGTCACCATCGGTCACTGGCACCGAATACTGTCATCGCACAGCACAGTGACACTTGCCACACTATCAACATTTGTTCAGGCTACAGCCGCCTGTCCAATCCTGTCGCCCTCAAAAACCGCAGCAGTGCCCTCGTCGCCCTCTGCTGCGATGGCTTGTGATGGCGGTATTGTAAAATAAGTTCCTCTGTGAGAGGTCTTTGGTCAAAGCGCGCTATCGCGGTTGCGAGTGATTGTCTCTGGAAATTATATCGAGGACAGTCACAAAGAAGGTGTTGAAAAGTCTCCTCGTTACCACAGTCCTCACACGTGGCGTCGTCGGCCCATCCAATTCGGTAAGCGAAAGACTTGGTGAAAGCCACCCCTAGCCATAGTCGACAAAGCAGGGTAGCTTCGCGACGGCAGAGTCCAGCTGGAATACAAAGGCGTAGAGAGTAGTCAAGATTGTGGAGTCGGTAGTCGTTAAAACTTCCAGCGTTCCACACGGAGAACGTGATGTCACGGCTGATCATTCGAAGTTTTCGAGCGGCATCTGTCCTTGATAACGGTATCGGCTCCTCTTCGTCCCCTTGAAGAGCCGACCGAGCAGCGTTGTCAACGTGTTCATTCCCTATGACTCCGCAGTGACTTGGAAGCCACTGAAATGTCACGTGGTGTCCTTTCTCAGTTAAGGTATGAATGAGTTCTCTAATCTCAAATACCAGTTGTTCGTGTGGTCCGCGCCGCAGGGCCGATAGCAAAGATTGCAGTGCAGCCTTCGAGTCACTGAATATTGACCACCTTCGAGGTTGCTCTTGGCTGACGAGACGAAGTGCAGCGCGAAGGGCTGCAAGTTCCGCGGCCATCGGTGTCGTTGGGTGACATGTCTTGAAACTGATGGTGGTGGCTTTCGCTGGGAAGACCACGGCTCCAGAGGAACACTGGAGAGTTGTCGATCCATCAGTATAAATATGTACGTGTTCGGCGTACTTCTCGTGCAAAAGGAGCAGAGTTAGTTGTTTAAGAGCAGGTGATGACAGCTCAGATTTTTTCCTGATTCCTGGTACGGTGAGGCGCACTGCGGGTCGAGCCAAACACCATGGAGGAATCGATGGCTTAGTTGCGGGGGTGAAGCCTGACGGGAGGCAGGTGGAATACTCCGAAATCCTAGTACAAAATGCTGCCTGCGGCCTTTCTGACGGTAGTGTTGCCAGATGGTGGGAACAGGCACGGGCAACGTGCCTAATGTGCACTCTCAACACTTCTACCGCAATGTGTGTTTGTATAGGTTGGTCCCGAGCAATCGCAATAGTCGCTGCTATCGATGTGCATTTTGGCAAACCAAGACAAACCCTGAGAGCCCGAGCTTGAATAGCCTGTAGAGCACGGAGATTTGTCTGGCAGGTGTTGGTCAGTACGGGCAAACTGTATCTCAAGAAGCCCAGAAAAAGAGCCCTGTACAATTCCAACATTGCATGCACTGACATTCCCCAAGTCTTTCCTCCCAGAAACTTGAAAAGTTGGGAGATTGCTGTCAGACGCTTCTTCAAGTAGGTCACGTGGGGGCTCCATGAGAGATCTCTATCAATGATTATGCCAAGAAATTTGTGAGTCTTCTCATAATAAATTAACTGGCCATTTATTGATATGGCGTAGGGTGTCATTGGTTTGCGAGTGAACGCCATCAGTGCACATTTGTCTGACGAGATTTCAAGACCTTGGTTGCGGAGGTATATAGCTATTAGAGTAGCAGCTTTTTGAAGTCTTGCACGTATCTGAGGACGTGTCACACCTGAGGTCCATATACATATGTCGTCGGCGTACATTGATATCTTGATCGCTGCTGGCAGATGATCAACGAGACCAATGAGTGTGAGGTTGAATAGGGTAGGGCTTAGTACACCGCCTTGAGGAACACCTCGGTACGTGTAGTGTAGTGCGGTTTTACCATCACCGGTACAGACAAAGAAAGATCTCATAAAAAGGTAATGAGAGATCCATTGGAAAACTCGACCACCTAGACCAACCATCTCAAGAGCATCGAGGATAGCCTCGTGAGATACGTTATCGTATGCCCCCTTGACATCCAAGAACAAAGCTGCACATAATCTTTTGCGTGACTTTTGAAGCTGGACGTACGTAGCGAGATCAACAACGCTGTCTACTGAAGAGCGATCTCGACGAAAACCAGCCATGCAATTCGGTAACATGTTGTAGTGCTCCAGGTACCACTCCAAGCGGGCAAGGATCATCTTTTCCATTATCTTTCCCACACAGCTGGCCAGCGCTATTGGGCGGTATGAGGTGGGTTCAAGTGGGGACTTGCCTTGCTTCAGGAGAGGGACCAAGCGGCTTATCTTTCATTCTTCGGGAACCATGCCATCCTGCCAAGATAAGTTGTACAGATGTAACAGTTCTCTCCGTGCGCCATCACTCAGGTTGTTCAAGGCGCGGTAGGATATTCCATCTGGTCCCGCGGATGAAGAACGCCTGCATAGAGCAAGAGCCGCTTCTAGTTCCTCCATTATGAAATGAACATCCATGCGGCCGTCACGTGAAACAGGGATGCGACTGGGGGCTCGAAAGCCTGGACCGGTTGCTTGGCCAGCGATCCTTGCACAAAAGTCTTCTGCAACATCAGCCTCTAGCCGCCCCTGGAAGAGCGCCAGCGCTTTGAATGGGAAGCGTTGTTCAGGGAAGGAACGTAGACCACGTATGGTTCTCCAGATGTGGGAAAGTGGCTTTCGGGGGTCTAGTGACTGGCAAAATCTTGCCCAACGTCGAGATGCCAATCTATCCATGCGACGTTGAAGTTTCTTTTGTAGTCGTCTGGCTGTCCTAAGGTCTTCGATGGATTTTGTACGCCGGTAACGCCGCTCCGCCCGACGACGGAGTGCACGAAGTCGCTCCAACTCTATATCCAATTCCGTGTGCTTCGACGAAACCGTGACCGTGCGCGCGGCGTGTAGCATTGCAGACTTGATTGCTTCCTCTAATCCAGAGGACAAGCCCTCTCGACAAGCATCTTCCATGGTGGAAGTAAAAGTGGTCCAGTCAATTAATCGAATGGTGTTCCGTGGGGTGGGACTGGACATTCCTTTGATGACAAGGTATGTGGGAATATGATCACTCCCGTGTGTCTCGATATCCGAAAACCATTTAACATATATTGTGAAACTGCTGGAGACGAAAGCTAGGTCAAGACAGCTGCCATAGTTCACGCCTCGTATAAACGTTGGGCTGCCGTCATTCAGGAGTGAAAGGCCGTGGTTACAGGCGAAGTTTGCAAGTCTTTGCCCTCTTGCATTTGTTCTTGCGCTTCCCCATGCTATATGGTGCGCATTAAAATCTCCGATGATGACATATGGGGCAGGGCACACAGACAAGATGTTCGTTAATCGTGTGGGATCAAAAACACTTGAAGGCGATACATAAACGCCAACAAGTGTAAACATGAGTTTGCCCTTTTTAATTGTTAGGCAAACGTATTGATTTTTATCATGAGGCGGAATCGGCTGGCGAACATATGTCAGTTCTTGACGAAGAAAAACGATGACTTTGCTGCATGCATTAGTTGTTGCGGATATAACAGCTTCGTATCCCGATAATCTGACTGGTTTTGACACATTAGGCTCACATATGACAATGACTGGGAACAAATGAGTATATATATACTGACGAAAATCCGAAAGGCGTGATTTTAGTCCTCTTGCGTTCCATTGTATGATTGACGCTGCCTTGACTTCCTCTCGAAACGATGGGCGATGGCTGGCCATGTCTCTATTCGAGGCACTTAAGCACTGGGTTTAAGGCGTCCAGTACTTTCAGTGCATTTTGAGCAGACGTAGTTCCAAGGTTCGACAGAATCACTCGAATGGCATCTATGAGGGGACGTAGCATTGAAAGGACTTGATGATCTGCTTTAGGCGCGGCATCAGCAGCAGGCGCACGCTCCCGAGCGGGCTTGACAATCTGTAGTTCTGTGGGAGATTGCTGGCTTGGAAGCGCAGGCCATTCTTCTTGAGACAAATTCCTTTCAGGCGACTTCCTTGTGCTGTTCAGCCCCTTTTTGGCCTGATTGGAGAAAGTGGGTGCTACAATGGGAGCGGCCCTCTCCTTTCGCGGTTCTGCCTTTTTTGAGGCGGTTCGGTGACGCCGACGCCGACGCCGGATCGTTGCAGCAGCCTCCTTGTGTGTCGAATTGTCCCGAACCATTTGCTTGAGAACAGCGACCTCTTTCTTGATGCGAGGGCAGTCCCTAGACGAGGCAGCATGGGAACCATTACAGTTGCCGCACTTTAGGACAGTAGCCCGGCACGTCTCCTCCGCATGAGGTTCAGCACAACGGGGACATAGTATCGAGTTTGGGCAGACACCCTTGACATGTCCAAGCCTGAAGCACTGATGGCATTGAAGAGGCTTTGGTATGAAGGGCCGAACAGGGTGTCGGAAGTGACCGACTTTGACGTGTGTTGGTAAGCAATCTCCTTTGAAGATCAGTTTGACGCAGCGCGATGTTCCAAGGCGGCTCACACGCGTGATGACAACACCCTCACTTGCTGGTTTGACGAGGATAGGCAAGTCCGCGTTGGGAATGGCGACATCGATGTCATAAATGACACCTGCTGTGGATGCGTCATCCATTGGGATATATGAACGCACTTTGATGCGCCCTAGCACCGAGATTTGCTTCAGTTTTTCGAGCGCACTCCCGTTGGTAACATCGATTGCGAGGACATTTTTGCGTGCATTTATCCGAATATCCTTAATTTCATTCGGCACGACCCCTTCCAAGAAAACAGATAGTTCTTGCCTGTTGAGCAGTCGGAGGTTGTTTGAGGGCTCTTCGGGTACGAACACGATGGCGTGAGGCCAGCGTTCAGGCCTTGACTTCAACGTCGCCGTGCTCGCTTGCGTTGATGGGTTCGCGTTGACAGTCCTCCTTTTGGCCCTCTTTCTGCGGACAGTGATGAAGCTATCATCCGATGAGTCTTCATCCGACATCGAGTATAGCTCAGTGTCTTCGGTGTCACTGAGCACGCTTCCTCTCTTCCTCGTGAGGGACGGCCTTGATGACCGCTGGCCAGGAGGGCCTCTGGAAGGCTCCGCGTCCATGGCCACAAAACCGGGAGCCGAGGCACCAGGAAATTCCGAAGAATTCGTCGAAAAGCAGAGAACACAGATAGAAGCGTTCTAAGAAGAAGGCACTTCGTCGTCGTTCAAGACAAGACAAGACGTTATTGAGCAATGGTGGTCAGTAATGACAAAATCTTGAAGAGACATTGTAAGTGGAATGAAGTGAATACATCGATAAGGCATGGTTAGGATTTCAAAACGGCCTCATAAGGGAGTCTTGTCGGCGAACTCAATATTGCCGAATTATCACACAGGAAATTGAGACAGTTTGATGAAAGCGCGCACGCAACAAAAAGGATAGGAAGGATTTACTTAGGTTGACATAGTGAATATGTTAGATTAAAGTAAGTAACGTTATTGAACGAGCAAAAAAAAAAACACCGAAACACCACACGCGATGAGAAGACAGGGCGGAAGTTAGTTGTTAAGTGATCACTGTTCGAAGAAGGATAAGGTGAGAGCCTTATCCTTTTGGGTTGGAAGTCCAAATGACAGGCCCAGAGAAGACTGCGAGTGGCAACCCAAAGCGAGTAAAAATCGTATGCAGTATTCCAAGTGGGGGAGTGGAAGAGCCCAGTATAACATGTACGCACAATGAAAGCGAAAAAACCACCCGATATGTGCAATTAACGCGGAAAGCTAGGCTATAGGTGTTGATGCATTTGCTGGGACATAGTACATAGCGCGAAAAAGATTACGGAAAAGGTAGGACAGGACAGAGCGATGGATTCTGAACTTGAACAGACGTTATGGATGGAGCCATTGTACTAGAAAGCAGAGTAATTAAAGCAGAAAGTTGGGAATATAGGTGTTGATGCATTTGCTTTGACATTTTCTGTGATGCACTTGCTAGTGCTCTGTCCTGTCCCACCTTTATTGCGTAGTCTAGTTCGCTTTAGCAACCATGTCACTGCAGACCCATAAGTCCAAGCACACGCTGAAAGAAAAGCTAGCCTCTTAAGGGGGCGCGTTTATGTTCTCTCGGGTGGATCGCATGAAGCTGTTTGACTAGAACCTGCTTATTTTGCGGGATTACTGGAGTAGAAACGAGCTCAGAGTAAATAGGCTTTGCTCCATGTATGTATGTACAAGCGAGTCGCATGATACATGAGATAGCTTGGTTCTTTTGTTTCTGTGTGTAGAGTAAGCAATTTTTCCAAAACATTTCCCAGCTTCTAAAAACTAGCACCGAATAAGCAGTCGATGCTTGCTAATTGCGTCCATTATAAAACATTGCTAACAGCTATCAGTGATATCAGCTATGGCGACCGCTAGCCAACAAGCAGAACATGTTTGGAGGTCGTTATTTTCAAAGGCATTAAGACACCTAACGCCTAAGCACGCAATACAACATCGGTCTTCGTGTGCCATATGACGGAACTGTAGACTTCCTTGTTAAACTTGTAGCGTTAACAACAACCAATAATCCGCTCGAAATAAAAAGGGCAGTAACTACATTTTTATGAGACCATGGGACACGGTTACTGCTTGCGATAACAATGTACAGAAGAAAGAAAGGAGCAACAGATGAAATATAGGACAAGTTCAACTACGCGGTAGTTTGAAAAATACATTTCGATGGACCTACGAAGTGAAAGAACGGAAAATAAAGAGATAGTGTCGCGCTCTATTTTTGGAATAGCAAAGATATGCTTAAGTGTATATCGCTTTAAGGTTAAAGCTAAAGAGACGGCTAGGCAGCATGATAATGTCCGACGAGTAACGGTGCAGATAGCTCAAATGTCGCTAAGAATGTTGTAGCGACCGATACATACGCGAACCATTTAGAGCCTTATCAGGGTGATGAATCCTTCTTTGGTCACAAGAGTCTTCGAGATCAACGTGCGCAGCGCCATGGGACTGCCGTCGTGTTTGGACGGAATACTAAAGCAAAGATAGTGACCCGCAATGCCCACAGAGCGGCGCCATCTTGTTTGAAAGTCGGGGAATATGCGGGAGCAGGCACCAAATTCAAATCGTGTGTTATTACCATTTAGTTAACGTTTGTTTGACCATTCGGCTTTCGTTCCGTATCAGGTAGTATTCAGACATACAGACGATTAAGAAACACAGCAAATAATTTCTCACTCGTTTTAATATATTGTCACGTGGAGTGACGTATGAAGAACACAGTAGCAATACTGTGAAAGACGAAACTAACTTTTATTGTTTGAACCTGTGCCCACAAAAACAGGCTACACTTAAAGAACGGCGACAACTGGCGCACACCGTCGGCGATTGTCAAAATCTGATCAGCGGGTCAAGCGCGTCGGCTTTTATACATCAGTCGTCGAACGTTCCAGAGTAATCGCTGGGACTCGCGTGCCTTCCACAAAGTTCTATATGATTCGCGTCAAGCACACATGCAATCAGATTACACAACGTTCGGTCACAGACAGCGGATGGAACCATCGATCGATGACATTCCAGAAACTTCCGGCACATGCAGGCGCGTCCTGCGCTGTGAGATAACATTTGTTAGGCGGTGAACCGCGGTCGCCTGATAGAGATAGGCAACTATACGTGTAAATGCGTCACGCAAGATTTGCAGGAGAACATGCTTACACTACGTAGGTATTTCAAATTATTTTCTAAAATAATTTTCCAACATCCAAATTGATAAGAACGCTTACTACTTAGGGGCAATACTTTTGGAAAGTATGTTCAACATTGCAGAGGATTTTCATCACTGCGTATAAACACATAACTGCCGTCCACCTTGCGTATAGCCGATACAACCATCGCCATAAACCAGCCGGGCACCCGCCGTGGTTGCTCAGTGGCTATGGTGTTGGGCTGCTGAGCACGAGGTCGCGGTATCGAATCGCGGCCACGGCGGCCGCATTTCGATGGGGGCGAAATGCGAAAACACCCGTGTGCTTAGATTTAGGTGCACGTTAAAGAACCCCAGGTGGTCGAAATTTCCGGAGTCCTCCACTACGGCGTGCCTCATAATCAGAAAGTGGTTTTGGCACGTAAAACCCCAAATATTATCATTATTAAACCAGCCGGGACTCCAACCATTCACGAGGCTTCTAATTATCTTCATCGCGTACTCGTTTCGTTGTTTCTCAGCGCTAAACGGAGCTGCTAAGTTCAATTGAATGTACATAGATAACTTACGAGGGAAGAATGGACGGACGCAGTCAAGGAACATAGTACATCAAACTGATGTTCATCCGAAATTCACGACTTTCTACGTTTCAACTACATATGATTACATGCCAAAGTTATCTTGAGCGTCCTGTCATTGGAACAATATAACATGCGGTACCTTAACCTGTCCTATGTACACGGTACATTTCATGAACCAACTTGACCTGTTACAACCTTAAAACTTAACATGTAGGTTCTTATATGCCTTTCAGCTGTATCATGCAATCTAACCACCTGCGTAGAGAACGCTACCCGAACTGGTTAGACTTATGCTTTCGAATGAAGTAGTTGTATATGCTTCGCCTGACGCATGAATATGTAGGCTAATACTTCTTTCATGCACAATGAGTGACAATTCAGAAATGGCAGGTAAGTATAACATTGTATTGTTCTTGAAATTCGAAAAAAAAATTATTTCGTGCCATTGTGCACCACTGAGCGCTGCAGAGTAAATGGCGATGCGGCTACAGTGAGCAGAGTGGTATCACGTTTGGCACAGTGGAGATAGAAAGAAAATGTGACATGAAAGGAGCCAAAAAATCACCAAATTATCCAGTTGACGACTATGCAATAGGGTAAAAGGAAAAGGGTAGGAAAGAAAGGTTAGAAACGAAGATATGACCGCAATTTCTCCGCGCAAATACAATCATGGCGTTTCACAACGATTAGTGTCACGACAACTGGCCCATGTAATCCAGATGCTTTTAACAAATACAGATGGGCTTTTAAAGTAACTTAGGATGATGTAGGCTGCGAGTAAAAGTCAAAGATCCCGATTAATAGTTTGTTTATTTTTTTACTGTTAGGACAAAGACAAGGTACTATAGAAACACTGCGCGATTTCTACCATTTCCCCTGTCTCGACAGTCTCCCCTGCCTTCCGGGTATATCCAGACAGATGTTTCCGGCAGAGCAACAATGTGCAAAGTGGCCAACGTCAGACTGTTTTACTTGCATAGATGGTGCTTAAATGTTGCTCGAATACTAATACACGTTTTTTTATTAATTGCGAAGAATGGCAGCAGGAAATTTTAAACTAGGGTTCATTAAAAGTTGATGCGATATATGAAAACAAGAAAATAAGGAATAGTCTCGGTACGTGGGGTCAGTTTGACTATAGGTAATTAAAATGGGGAATACCAGGGTGAGGTAACTGTTCTGTTTTTGCGTTCAAATAGAGGAACAATCGAAAACTCAAACTCAACCTTACTCATCCCGCCTTCCTCGTCGTCCGAAAAGCAAAAGAAAAATATGGAATTATAAAGGCACTGTTTATTTGTCAACTACTGCTCAGCAGATTGCAATTAATTAAAGAAAGATGGTCCTTACTTAAAATACCATTATGCCCAATAACTCTCATATCCAATATTACCACATGACATATGGCAAAAACGGGTTCTTATCAGAATTATTATATACTGTTTTATATAGGATTATTGTATATATGTGGGAGTTATCGGGCATATGGTATTTTTCTGTAGAGTATATTTATTTTATCATAATATTTTGGACTCTGAACTTTATTTGGACTCTGAAAGTAAGCGGCAGCAAGTTGCTCTGAGGTAAAAAAAAAGAAAAAAAGATCTCATGATCTCATAACCGTTTATATAGACACGCGTGATCGGAAATATCACCTAATTTTTTTTTTTTTACTGCGATGGTTGTTGTGAGTTCACTCCTCTAGCTGCACTTACGTCCATAGAGTTCCCCTGTGACAGGGACAATAACGTCAAAACGGTTTATGAGAAGCACGTGTTAAAAAAGAAAGTAGCAGCGGCTACCCGAGAGTTTGAACTCAGAACGACAGAAAGCTGAGCTAGTTGGTAAGGATTCATAATGCAAAAAAGAAGTGAGGCGTGCAGACAGGACACAAGAGTAGAGAAGTGGACAACACGAACGCCGAATATCAACTGAAGGGAGCACTGAGGCGAAAAAAGAAAGAAGACACAAAACTCATCTGCGCATGCTCAGGAATGGCAACACCACGTGTCGTGTTCAGTCGTGTACACGTGCCGGTTTACGTGAGAGATAACTGTTAAGGCACTTAATCTCTTCCTTATGTAAAGTAATCGAAGGCTGACTCACGCACGCACTTCCACCATTATAAATATGCCATGCCTCTACCATAAGTCGCGTATCTTCATTCTTATGCCTGTACAATATCGCGCATTCACCTAACTCTGGCATGCAGTTACAATCTCGGCAATGTAGCGATAGATTAGAAGGCGATCCACCAATTAACGACTTTTATGTTCCATTAACCTCTGATTGATACACCATCCCGTTTGCCCTACGCAGAACTGGCCACAGCTAAGGGGAATTTTATAAACCACACCCATACGACAGTCAGCAAAACTGTTTTTCTTACTGTGCTTCACTTGAGAAATATCTGTTCGTTTCTTGCCTTTTACCCGCTCCTTTTTTCTCTGTACGGCAGCGCATATCTTACCTAGCTTATTGGGAGCGGTGAAAGCAACGTTAACATCATATCTACTAGCAACTTTTTTAAAGCCTGTGCGGCACTGATTGAATATACGGAATATCCACTACTCTTCTTTTGCTATTAATGTTTTCTGTAATCACGTCCGTCCCTCTCGAAACCGACTTCTTTAGGCGCTCAGCCACAGTGGCCACTGCTACACTATGACAACCTGCTTCTGATAGACGCCGGACCTACGCATTAAAACTGGCGCTCATTTTGTGCATGCAGGATCTGGTGAGGGAAGACTTAAGGCACGACATGGCAATAGCGTTTTTGTTCACCGAAGGCACACTTGAGAGCACTACGATACCACTGCGCAAACGCTCCGTCAAGTGGATTTTTTCATATTTCGCGGGCTTTCTTTGCAACCCAGAAAATGACTACTTGAGACATATCGTAAAGGAAACAACTCGATCGGTGATTTCTGAAGGTGCTCTACAAATCTGCGTATCATACTTGGGGTCCACAGCCAATAAATAAAAAGTTGGGTAATTAAACTTCATTAATGAGTGAGTTATGGGGAAAACAAAGAAAATGAATTACTTAAGGCTATTGCTAACAGTATGAGTTCGGTTCAATTCGCGTCCGGCGCACCTTTCTTTCTTAAATTCTTGGCTCAAGTTATGTGGGACGCCCTGTATATTGACCCTCTTGGCGGCGATCCCGTGGGTGCTTCCATGTTTGATCCCCTGGCGATGCGTTCATTGCTTGCCTCAACGGCCTCTATATTCACAGTGGCTTAGCAAACCTATGTTTCAGGAGATATCGTACACGTTGACTCGGTGGATGGCACGAAGCTATGGCCACAGCTTCAGAAAACATGCGAGAGAGCTTTCGGAGCTGATGAAGCTTTGGCCAAATGGCGCGAGCAGAGAATGCGGCGTTTGTTTTAAAATCGTGGCTAAATATGTATTCGAAGCTAACGAAACTTTCCGCCCATGAATTGAATCATGATTAGTTTGTTTCGTTATTCGTTCTTTGTTTGGCAAATATATTGAAGCAGCGGCTTTTAACGTTTCGGACTCAGTAAAGTTCCTTGGGGCTGCAACTCTGATTACTTTCTGCCTAATCGTTCGCGAATTTTCTCAATTCCGATATACTTATCTTGCTGCGCACACGGCTTGAAACATTGCTATTTTGTACATTGTGCTACCTTGTAGAAAACATTTCTTATAGCTAATAACTCGCTTACTATTGTGGACAGTCACGAAACATTAGGCTTCGACCAGTCGTGCGCTATCAGTGCAGGCCATCATTTATTGCGCCTATATAGCGCGCATACATTCGAGTGTGCGCCCATTCCCTTGTTCTTGACACGTTATCGATGGAGTGGGCTTAAAGGGAAGCTGAAGAGTTTTCCAGAAAAAAATCAGTGAAGAGCTGTACGTAATGGGTCTTCAACCCTCCGAATTCGAATATCGCATCGAAATTGAGCGAAAGAAAGTGCGAACAGATTTTATTTCGACGAAAAGTGCAGCAGCAGACTCGCGCAGCTCGCGTGCCTCGTTTCCGCCTGTGATTGGTTGGGCGTCTCGTGACGTCAACATTGGTGTTCGTCCGGATCGGCCGCTGCCGCCACATGAATCACGGTGCAAGGTAGTTCGGCGCTGTGGTTTGGTGAGAATGTAATGGTAAATTTCGACAGCTTGCGTTTCTCTGAGGAGTTCGGCGTTGCTCCCTACTTGTATACGCAGCCGGCCTCTCTAAGAAACAAAAGATGCTGATAGCAAGCAGTACTTTCGACGCGAACGAAAGCGAAGTGTCAGCATCTCCTCGCGTTAGAAATGTTCTTTGGTGAGTATGTTTTTTTGCAAAGCTGTATTCAGTGATCCAGTGAGTTCGTTTCCGGGCAAACAACTGTACTGTTATGTTCCTGCATTCCTCCTCGTGGAACGTAAGGAGGGATGCGATCGTCGGCATTTTTGCGCTGCCGCAAAGCTGTCGGCAATCTACACAGACGGTTTACATGCGGGAAAGGTTTTCCGGCTCTTGTAGCACGTGTAGTGGCCTTCATCAGCGCGCCATCAGCACGCTACTCGTAACCGGAGCCATGAAGGCGGCGAATTCCGTCGGCTGCATGAGACAGCCGGATTCTCTCTGTGCGCGAGAGGGAGCGCAGCGTCCTGGTGTGCGCTGGCTTTCAAACACATGAAAACTTTACACTTGCACTACATTATGGTAGCTGCATGTTGGCTGTTTCACAACACACGTGCGAATAGAAAATTAACGGTGGTTTGCGACCAAACCTGCGTCAAGGGTGGGAGATGAACATATACCTCCCGTTCAGCGTGCTAACACGAAGGAGCCGGCAATAAATCAAAATCCAGGTTTGGACGAGTTCGTGTATTCATAAGGTCTTCCAAGACCAGTTACCACCCGTCCGCCCGCACCTGTCCCGCCTTTGTGCGTTCGTTGCCCCGACCTTTTCACGCTGCGCTTAGAAAGCCTGCCTGCAGAAAGTCATACTCTTACTCATTCACGCATTATTGATAAACTATGGTATTAAGCGTCTTCACGGAAGTGGTTAGAGCACAGCACTGTTGTTCTTGAGGGCTTGAAATTCTTTCAATTCACAGCAGCCTCCCACTTAGCTGCGAGCTTCTTGTCTTGCGGGGAGTAATAAAACATCGTCGTGGCCGCTGGTTTTCGTGCAACCGTAGGCTGCACAGAACTCCCGCATGATCGGCCCACCACTTCAATTGATGCTACCACTCTACATGCACACAAACAAAGGAATGCAGGCTCGAGCGAGGCAGATTATGACGGCACGCACGCAGAAACAAGCGCGGAGAGTGCGAAGGAGTGGAACACCAGTGCTGACGTCACTACGTCGCGGTTTCCGGTCTCCGTTCGTATCGTCAGCGTGAGCAGCAGCACGCGACGCTCGACGCGGGGCGGAGCATCAGCGCAATTTTAACCGGCGATTGCATAGTTCCTAAGGGAAAAATCCCGCCCAGAATTTTACGTGCATGGTTTATGAGGTTCCCACATCCGTATATGAGCGTCTTATCGAATTCGACAGACTCTTCAGCTTCCCTTTCAGTTTACGTGCCAGTTGGGGTATATACGACGTATGTGTGGACATTGTGCGCGAGACTTACTATGATAGGAAGTCGCGCTGCTCCCTTTGTCATTGTTCAACTAGCGGTATTCACCCTAGCCGTCGTTCGTGGGCTGAAGCCTTTTCTCTGAAGGGTAGCGATACAATGAACGTTGGCGGATGAGCGAATTTCTGTATCCTCGAGGAAAATCGTACACACCAAAGTACCGTTAACACGTATGGACAGTTGCAGCAGCGGTCTGCGAGCTTCGCCCTATAGATTCATTCCATTCCAGTCAATATTTTTGCAGCCAATCATTGCACTCCGTCTTAATTGGAACAGAGTGCGTTAGCGAAAACTCAATTGCATTTCCGACAGCTGGTTGTACAGAAGCAAGGAAGAGGCGGTAATGGTTTCGTATTGGTGCGCTGTTGCTGAGGCCACGTGCGGTGCGCTCCCAAAGCGCCATCTCGTTTCTCTAGAACAAGGTGTACCGCGAAAAAGGTAGATACCAAGATGAATCACTGAAAGAGTAACCAGCCGTTTCGAATCGCATACAATTCCTGAAATATATCCAACGTTCCGGCTCATGCAGTATATAAACCTTTTTTCGCTCACTACACACGCTCAACACATTTGCAGGCGGTTGTTTGAAGGTCACTGAAAACTTGTAAGCGCGGCATTTCCAATCGAGTAAAGACAAACGTTGAGCGTTATTTTAAATGAACGCTTCCCATAAATTAGCAGTTTAATGTGGCCTCAAGCTGCTATCAGAACAAGCTGTCTTATTAATGGCCTCAAGAGGGGAGCCCTTTCTCACGAATAATTAATTCATATTGCGCCACATTTTCGCTCTTGTATACCGAGCAAAAAGTAAAGCTACACATATTGTTCAGCTCAAGTGGCGGTGTTTTTAAACTTTCAGCTTGAAAGCATCACTCAACGTAAACCGCGAGGTGCGCTTCTAGGTTTCGAAGAGTGCTTGCTGATGCTTGGGTATCCTTTCTCTGGGGCGCTTTATATGACCGCCAAGAAAAAAATTATTTCTCTGAGAAGCAAGCATCTTCACGATGCAACTAATGGCTGTAAACTAAGGCTCATCCCGCTTAAAAGGGCATGCATGAATTACCGATGGCTTACTGTGTATACATATCAAACGATATCTTTGTTTGTTGCTGCCGATTTTCTGTTTGAGGAAATCACGAGAGCACCCACTTACATAAATAGAAGAAAAGGGCGCTGATTGCGGAGCTGCATTATGGATAACACAATGGAAACTAATCTGGAAACTGAATAAACACCAGAAAATAACCAGAAAATATGCCAATTACATCAAGCATTCTGGCCGTGAAGTTTCGTAAAAAAAAAAGAAGTTCCTTTCTGCCAGGATACATGACGGGATTTTATGCTGCAATTTGTTATGGGCTCATTCTAATAGCCGTTTTCAGTTGGCGGTGTTGTCCGCTGCCGCTGCCGCCGCCGCCGCCACCTGTGTCCGTCGCCGGTATCGCCAAGGATGACAAACGAGTTAACATTTCCCGCCGGAATCTAACCCAGGCACTTTACGCGGGAGTAAGCTACTCTACCTCAGCGCCACGCCAGCGCTTGCTAGCTACTGCCGCAAACGTGCCCTGCAAGCTCGTACTAGCGCTGAGGAGTCACGCCATGCAACATGCGCGCCGCGTAGGATCGATATGTGCACACTTTTCATTGCAGTCGCATCTCCTACTTGGTGGCACGCCATGTAGCAGTTGCATAGCTAGCGGTACAAGGTAGATAAGTTTTCAGGAACAAAAAGAAGATTAAGGAGATGCACAGAAAAACGCTAGAATAAAAAGAGCATGTATAGCAAACCTGGTATAATCAAGCTGGCTAGGTGACCATTTGTCACCACCCTGTTTCAAGGTCGATGCCGAGAAATCATCATCGCCGCTACCATCATCAGCATCATTACGTAGTTGCCATCATAACCATCGTCATGTTCAGCAGAGCAGCAGCAGCAGCGGTAGCATCATATCCTCTTTTTTAAGTACAACACCGATCCTATTTATTAAGTATAACATCAGGTCTACCACAGGGCAGCATATTAGGGCCTCTACTCTTTAATATTTACGTCGTTAATCAGAATTAGCGACAGTGCGGGTTTTATCATTCATGCGGGTGCTACTACCCTATTTTTCCATGGCGTTGATTTAGGTAAGCTTATGGATACAGCCAATAATATTCTTAATGATCTTTTTATATGGAGTGCAGCAAACTCCTTAGTAATCAACTCCACAAAATAAGAAGCGGTATTATTCGCACCTGTACCGAAAGCTGTGTCCCGTACTTTAGATATACACCTCGGGCCCGAAAAAATTCAGATTGTGAAGGAAGTTACATCATTACGTATAATATTTTTATAAAAATCTTAGTTGGGGCCAACACGTTGATAAAGCAACTCAAAATATAGGTAAGACGCGTGGCATACTGTCTAAATTTCGACAAGCGCTTCTGTTAAAAATAACATTTTTGCTCTATAATGCATCATTCTCTCCTCACATAAACTACAGTAGTCTTGTGTGGAGTGATTCATCTTATGAAAACAGAAACATGGCGTTCTTGTTATAAAATAAAGCAATTCGGCATATTGCAAGCGCTTAATACGACGCCCTTACGAGTGAATTGCTTGGAAAATTTAACATTTTACCAATCCACCAAATGCACAGCTATTACCTCATTAAAGATACAAGAAAAGCTTACTATCCGAAAATGCTTGCTTTCTCAAATTATGCAACCTTAGGAAAATTGTCATAACGCGTTGTAATATTAGGCAAAGGCCTTCCTGGTTTGTGCCTCTTTCTCGCACAAATTAGGGGTTAAAAAGAATTAAACACTACATTCCAGCTTGCTTATAATAAAAAAAGCATTACAATTTTTGACATGTCAAAAAAAGAATGGAAGAAGTTTCCTATGAGAAATAGTGTCATGCAGTTCTCTTTTCTATGCAATCTGTTACAATACTATATGTTCTAAACTTTGACACAAAACTACTTAAGTAACAGGCGTCCTCCTACGTTGTTGCTTTGTTGATTTCTGACATGGGACCTGTAAGCATGTGTAGTGTTTATACATGTGCACCGTTCTTGTATCTCTTTCTGGCTTTAGAGAGCGTTTCAGCTATCTTATATTGTATGGTTTCTATAATTATATTTTATTATTGTTTAATTGATCACCGCTTAGCAAAGCGTCAATTTACACATGGTTTCTGTGTAAGTATGTATGAGGGTGCAAAACTGAGTGTAACTAAGAAGTGAAAAAAAAAAGTGTTGCTTATTTATATTCTGCGGTTTTTCATGCCAAGGAAAACGGGGTAGGGGCCTCGCCAAACTGATGACTCAGCATCGTGTTGCTCCTAAGCGTCTTCCCTTTTTTCCCGATCTTTCAATAAAAAGGGGAGAAAATGGAAAAGGGAAATGCTGAATAAAATTTTCTTTGGTTTGGTCGTGTCACATGTCAATGTGAGCTGCGCTCCACATAGCATTGATACGTGCAAATTTTGCATTGCAGTTGCGTTATATTACACCAGGAGTCGCAACATGTAGCAGTTCCATCATATCGTGCCACGTGCCAAGGGATTCAGTTCAGCTCGTGTAAAAACAACGCAAAGATAATTGACCGCAGAGATTGTGTAGGGTATGCTGCCATTAATGGATCTCCTATGTAGCCGGTCCTCCAGCCTAGGCTGTGACTGTGCCATGCGCGTCCCGCAGGCTTGCGACTTCTTTTTTCTTTCTTATCAAATAGTGCAATCAGAAATTATGTATTAGAGTTTTCGCTATTATGGACGAGTTTTTATGGTGTTTTTTCCATTTCTTTCTCTTTTCAGTAGCGTGCGTAGATGTTAACACCTCTTAGAGGTGCAGGTTAGTTCTTTGCTTCGACGTAAAATAGGAAGATAAATTGGAATGTGCTCATCAAATAGCACATCATCAATAAACTTAACAAAAATGCAAAAACAAAAAAGCAAAAAACGATTAGGCACCAGTTCTTGCGAACAGCTCACAAACCCTCATGCTAATAAAGGAATTCGTAATACAGGTGCCACGCAAGAGCACATTCTCTTTTACGTAAGTGTGAAAAAAACTAAACATGCCGACGGTTCAGATCGACAAGTATCAGATTGATACTTCATGCACAATAAACAAGCGCAAACCCATCTCTGCAACAGTGGATGGCTCGACACTTCCCTAGAGTGAGAGAATGAGAGAGAGAGAAAGAGAGAGAAGGAAAAGTCGGAAGGTTGTTCAACGCCTCACTCGCTTGGCTACCCAACACGTTGCGAATGGGGAAAGAGGGAACATGTAAGGAGGAGAGAAGGAGGGAGCCATTGCGCACGCACTCCCAGATGAAAGTTTATTAACGCATATGTTTGATCAGTGCGGTGCATCATACTAAAGCATCTAAGCTAGAGTGCATTACAATAAGGTTGAGTGGCCTGGACGGCGCTCTCACTCTGAAGAGCCGCGCGACGAGAAATTGTGCGAGGACGCTGCCAGAGAACTAGGCGGCTAAAGAGCGCGAATATCTGTACATAAAAATCGTGGACGCGGAATGAAGGAAGAGGTCAGGAAAGTCAGCTACCAAGTACAGTTTAATTGAAAGTGCAAATATACGACCAGGAGTCATCAAAGAGAAAGTGAGAAAAAGAGAGACAGCGAACTGGATTCAAAGAATGCAAACATAAGAGACCAGGAAGATTTACAAGAATGGGAAGAAAGAAATTGGAAGGAAAAATCTGTACGATATCACAAAGCCCAGTGGCTCGCTATTTTAGGCTCAAGGTTGATGCCTAAAGGCGAAAACATACAGGTGCAAATGTTCGCAACAAGATGAGACGTGGGTCTGCTGCAGCAAAAGCCCGGAGACCACACAGCACATCTTAAGGAATGCAAATGTATTCACCTGGTGAAGCCAGCATGTATGTACACTTTCCAGAAGCCCTTAAATTTTAAGTGGACGGAAGCATCAACAGGACGGAAGTAGAGATCAGCGAAAAACGTTTAGGGTACTGATGTAAAAAGAGCTGGAAATAGGTTATGAGCGGATCGGTTAAAGGAATAGGTAGCTGCACAAGGTGGACAGAAACGTTTCGAAGAAAGAAAGAAATAAAATATTAGAGAGATGCATACCAAAATGGTAGAATGAAAAGCATGAATAACCTACCTGATTAACTCAAGCAGGATAGGGGCCTATTTGGCAGCCCCTACCCGTCGTGTCCAAAGGGGATGCAAATAAATTGTCAACATTGTTGGGGTAAAGATGCTCTCAGTAGCACCTTCATCATACTTTCACTGTGGGCGCTCAGACCAATTGCGCATGTACGCTCTTAGAATGGTGCTTTATTTCAACATTTCTATTTTAGGAATGGATTATGCAACACGACCTCGAAGTTTTCAGGTTTGCTGTCATTGTGAAGTGCGTCGTCTGCAAATGAGTGCGTGTTCGTTGCACGAATGCCCAGTGCTTGTAAAAAGTTCGCTAGCGCATTTATTTAGGTGTCTTTATTTTCTCTGCTGCCCCCATGTCTCTTGTCTGCCGGTACCAATAGTAAATTTAGCCTGGTGAACCTGTCTTGAACACTGTTTTCTTAATGTAACACAATTTTGCCAAAGCAACCACGAATCTGCAACATCAAGCTGCGTAAGCAAATTTTATTTGTGTCGTGTTGTTTCACGCCCGCTTCTTGTTGGTGTCATAATAACGAGCACCGACAGTAATCGAAAAAATACATTATAGCGAAATAAACGAAGTTTATTAACTACGTAGCCCCAAGAGGATAAGCGGATGACCAAACTTCTTGGTAGACGAAAGGGCACGTAGGCATATTGACTCCATATATAAAAGAAAAGTGGGCATACCACTTTCACGGTCCGACGCAGCCAGCAGACTTCGAGTGCTTCTACAGGAGAACACGCTCTCTCCATGGTGCACACCAAGCAGCCAGAACAACCGGAGCAAACGTCAATACCACCTGCCCTCTTTGATGCATCTCTGTATGCCAACTGGACTCCGGCGCAGAGAGGTCACTCTTCTTTATCGCTTAGGGCTAGGAGTGGCATTCACGAAATCTTACTCATTTCGCATTAGAATGGCCCACAACGTTCTCTGCAATGCCTGTTTTTGCGAGGAGATGCTAGAACACATCCTGTGCGACCGTCCTGAATATAATGATCAGACAAAGTCCCTGGCATCCGTTCTAGCGCACCTTGACAATAGACCATTGTCAGTTGAAACGACTTTCACATGTCGCCGACAGAAGACATCGCAGTTGAAGTCGACGAAGGGACTGCTTCGGTTTTTGAAAGAGACGGGCTTGGACAAGCAGCTGTGACAGTGATGTCACGTACCACGCAAGAGGGACGGATTGTAATTGACGATGTGTGTGCTGTTCTATGTGCTCTCTCTCTCTCTTCTCCCCATCTTTCATCCCCCATCCCGCTCCCATGTATAGGGTAGCAAACCAGTTGAACTAAACTGGTTAACTTCCTATCCTTTCCTTCTCCACTTTTTCCTTCCTTCCTATATAAAAGAAAAATTATCAGGTACATTGGGCACCTGGAGAGGCAAAGCAGAAGAGTGGGTCTAAAAATTAATATGCAGAAAACTAAAGTAATGCTTAACAGTCTCGGGAGAGAACAGCAATTTACAATAGGCAGCGAGGCACTGGAAGTCGTAAGGGAATACATCTACTTAGGGTAGGTAATGACGGCGGATCCGGATCATGAGACGGAAATAATCAGAAGAATAAGAATGGGCTGGAGTGCGTTTGGCATGCATTCCCAAATCATGAACAGCAGGTTGCCGTTATCCCTCAAGAGAAAAGTATATAATAGCTGTGTCTTACCAGTACTCACCTACGGGGCAGAAACCTGGAGGCTTACGAAAAGGGTTCTACTCAAATTGAGGAGGACACAACGAGCTATGGAAAAAAGAATGATAGGTATAACGTTAAGGGATAAGAAAAGAGCAGATTGGGTGAGGGAACAAACGCGAGTTAAAGACATCTTAGTTGAAATCAAGAAAAAGAAATGGGCATGGGCAGGACATGTAATGAGGAGGGAAGGCAACCGATGTTCATTAATGGTTACGGACTGGATCCCAAGGGAAGGGAAGCGTAGCAGGGGGCGGCAGAAAGTTAGGTGGGCGGATGAGATTCAGAAGTTTGCAGGGACGGCATGGCCACAATTAGTACATGACCGGGGTTGTTGGAGAAGTATGGGAGAGGCCTTTGCCCTGCAGTGGGCGTAACCAGGCTGATGATGATGATGATGATGATGATGACATTGGGCACACTAATTGAAAAAAATGAAATCTCTCGATTGGAATAAGCATGGTTGCAATAACAAACAAGGTAGCACCATACCTTTCTACATGATGGTGCCGTGAAATCTGCCGCATCTACCGGGAAGCGCAGATTTTTACGAACATTTGCTGCTTTTTACGCACCAATTGCTATTTCGGAGTAGATCAGAAACCCATGGACGAATTTAACCTTAGACTTTGTGCCGCAAGTATTGCTATGCTATGTGACACAGGCACGCTTGATAGCATACAAGGTCTAACAACTCCAATAAGACAGTAGGAGTGTTCAAGCATTCGGGATTTCAAATAATACGACGGGAAGCTCACCGCTATTAAAGAAGAGTCCAACGGGCATACACGGTGGTAACTTCAGATGAACGTGCCTCGTGGCTGGCTACAGCAACGGCCAGGCCATGGTGGTATTCGGGCTTCGTGTTGTTGAGCTCTATCGCAGGTGGCTCCAGGGGCCTTATATTCCCTAAGCCAACAGCCTCAGAAGAAAAGCGTGTCATCAGAGCGCCGATGCAAGAGAATCGCCGCGTGCAACGGTATACAGCTGCGTTAGTTGTGTGCCGCCAACGATTACCCGAAAAAGAGGTCCGCTCTGGGAGCGCGCACGGCAGCTTCGAGCGATGGCCTGTGGCAGGAAGTCTACTCAGGATAGAACTAGAGTGTACTGAAATTATAGTACACTCTATATGGAACTTAGATGGAAGAGAAGGATTCACGGCAGCGAGTGGGCACTAATATGAACAACAGTGCTGGAGAAAGGGTATTATCTTTGTACTCGGTCTGCATCGTCCGAGTAAAGACCAACATGATCGCCATGGCTGGTCTGGAGGTCTGCGTCAACGTGCGACCAGGCGAAATGAGGTCAATACATATAAATATAATCTAATGACATTTGCTATTCAGATCGTATTCGTTCCCAGCATTCACTCCTGAAAGTTATCGAATAGTCGTTTCCGTTCGAATGTAACCCACAACAGCACTTAATGTCTCGAGGGCGAGTGACCGATGCAAGTGAGGTCTGTTCTGAATGGTTCTGCTGCTGGAGATTCGCGACTGTTGCTCACAGGTGCAGCAGTTCCTGACCAGGCGGGTGGATAGCTTCTGTTTAACAGGTTTCTAGCTGCCATTCAATATAAATGGTCCGTTTGAGGGCAGGCAGCCTGTAATCCAAATAATGCAATTCAGGTAAGTGAGTGAGTTAAACAACTTTGTTTCGTCCACAAGAGACGCGAGTAAATTCAACGTCACCTAGCTAGGCCCACTCGCGGACCATCAGGTTAAACCTGACGACACTCTCGCGAGCCCTCTGGACTGCCAGGATATGAGAGGTCTGATCCTGAGCCCTAATTAGCTTCAGCATTTCCTCTTGGGTGAAAGGGGGACCGCAGAGGCGTAGCCCCGCAGGACATGTTCGAAGTCCGCATAATCACCGCACAGAGGAAAATGTTTTGGGCAGTCTAACTACGCTTGCATCGTATTAAAACTGTGTGGTACCTGTGGCATCACACTTATCTGCTTACAAGAATGCTGCAGATCTACTAATATCCTTACGGGTACAAGCGAAGCGTGCCGTTCTATAAATCCATTCTTTACTGTCGTTATGATGGTGTATCGGACAACTGAAAGAAGCCGTTTATAATTTACAAGGCGCTTAGTTGCGTGGACGTACAGCTGGGAACGCCAACACATGCATGTACGAAATATAATATACACAGGATCTTTTTTTCTGGCAAATGAGACTCGGGAATAAATTTATTTTGTTTACACCCCTGGAAAAAGAAACCGAAGGACGCAGCTACGTTTTTCTTTTTTTTGTAATTAAACAAATTTCGGGGTGTTACGTGGCAAAACTATGATATGATTATTATGCGCCTGGTGTAGCTTCCACCACCTTTGTGTGTGTGTGTGTGTGTGTTCTTTTTTTTTAGTGTGTGCCTCATTATATATACACGAGCGTATTTTCAATTCGCTCCCCTCGAATTGAGCGGCCTGGATTGAACCGGCAAGCTCCAGTTAGTAGCGCAAGGCCATAGCCACTAAAGCTACTGATTAATCTATCACACCCGGCGCTTTTTTTTTCACAAGCGAAGCTCGTCTGTCTAGCACGAACGTGCGTGTCTATTCACATAAGTACAATGGCTCATACCCCTGTAAGCAAACAAAAAATACAATAACTCATACGGCCGTAAAGCAGAGGCTACAAGACTTGAACGTGGACGTACTCAAACCAGAACGACATTGGCTGATTGCATTCATGTTTGAGCGCTTCTCACTTCGGTGTCGCACTCACTTGAACGTGCCCATTACTATAAGACGTACGTGTATAAATTTTACATTTGCAAACGACATGTGTGACATCGAGACGACCGAACCCCTTGCATATTACAGCGATCACAAGGCTACTCTGCTCACTTGCGAAAAACTGATCGGTGAAGTTTTCGATGTTCAATAAACACGTACTTCACTGGCAACAAAGCAGGGCAGGGCTCATTACATTCATGTTTGAACGTTTCTTCGGTGTAGCATTCAGGTGAACGTACCCACTACTACAAGACGTACGTGTGTAGATTTGACATTTGCAAACATGTGCGACATCGAGATTACCGAATCCTTTGCCGTACATCGCTGCGATCACAAAGCTACTCTGCTCACTTGCAAAAAATTGATCGGTGAAATTTCTGATGTTCAATAAACATGTGTTTAGTGAATAAGAACACGAAGAACTTCTATGAGTTCGGTCTGTCTCTAGCTATCACCAACAAATGCACCACAAGAACTGCCTACAGCACTGTGTTTTATTGTGCTTTATGTACTTATAATACACAAGGGAGGTCAAGATAGGACGGCCAGCCGTTTAGCTTTCCTGGGTAATATTGCGCTCTACATACCCTGATGTGATCGTTCTTGGTTCTTATTTTTCTATTTGCTTGCCTTTTGCATCGAACGAATCAGTCCTCGCACCATCGTGTCAAGACCCGGTGCATGTCTTCATGGACAACGCCATTCAGAAGAAAAAAAAGACTACTTTTGAAGAGCTCGTCATCCTCTTATGTGTTCTCGCACTACTCGAGGCTCTCTTTACAACAGGAGACTTTGCAAACTTTCAGTACGGGAAACATGGTAGCCTAGACCAACTGCTCCTTGTGCTTGCGTTTCTTGAAAACTTGGGCTTCTTCAACGAAAAACGAGTAGAAAAGAAGCACGCTAGATACTTTGATGTCTTGCAACGAAAAATGAGAGCGAAAAGAAATCTGACTCATACGGAAACTTAGAAAAAACTGTCAAATTCGTAGTTTTGTTAGGTCTCGTGGCTTATGTCATATTTTTCCCTGCTTCAAGCACGTCACCAAGACAACGGCCCGAGCAACACGTCAACATTGGCAGGTTCGATGCTCCTCCACCTTCAGTCTTTCCGGGTACTCTTAATTCGGCAGAAATAGAAATTTTCTCAAATGAATGGTGTTATAGAGTACAACGCTGCATCTCGCGATATGTCGTTGCCCGTATCTCAAAGCTAGTGCTTGAATATCTATTTAGTAAAGAACAAACAGTTTTTACTTGTGCGTTTATTATGATTAAAGAGAATATCCACGATGACGTCTATTGTACGACTTTGATACAATGACTGGTAAGCGTTCTTTTTGCCCCAATACAGTTATAATAATTAACATAAGACCGGCACACTTTCGGGTCATAAAAATCGAAACGCACCTGCTTATAAACGAATCAGCCTATTTCGAGAAACGCTTCGAGAGGCTGAAATGAAGCACGAGGCCGCCTACAAACAACGTGTCAACGTCTTTCTAACAATGTGCGCACGGGTACACTAAAAAAGTGCGTTAGGGTCACATTGTTCGTGGTTACGTACCCTAACCATTTCCTTGTTCCTTCGTTTAAGTTATGCTAAGCGCTGGCTTCAGAGAAGGCTGCGACTACAGTCTTGTATGGTATTCCCGTACATATATACTTAATAAATAATAACGTACTTTTCGCACGTGGCGTACTCAAAGTAGGACACGCACCGTTAAAGTGACGCGAGCTTGAAACTCAATGGAAGCCTTGGGTAAATAAGTCTAAACGTAGTTTGCACGCATCAAGCCTCTGTTTAATGTATTCATGCACCGCGACTACTTGGCGAGCCGCGGTGAACATAAGAGACCAGACTCAGATACATGTGGCTATCTCTTATTGAGTGGAAATATCCGGCCATACATGCGCGTCCGTTAAGCGACCCTAGTTCTTCTTCCGGAAGCGCCGTGCGCTGTGCGCCGTGCAGTGCGATGAGCGAAATGGGGGTGGTGGTTCCTTCCTCTGGTTTGCTTTTCATGTTGCATTGCTTTTTGTTAAGAATTTTTGACATTCCCTTCGTTCTTTGCCCATTTCTGATGCTTACTTTAAGAGAAGGGCAATATTGTTATCGTAAAGCATTTTCCTGTAACATTGCCTCTAATGAGCAGTCTGTAGACATCGTCAAGGCTCAGAGGGAGGACCATAGGGAGATGGGGAGGGGGGAGCACCAAGATTTGCGGAAGGTGTCCGGCCCCTCTCTCCTGGCGATCAGCATTACATACATACATACATACATACATACATACATACATACATACATACATACATACATACATACATACATACATACATACATACATACATACATACATACATACATACATACATACATACATACATACATACATACATACATACCCTGTTTGTCACCTTCTGGTTGGCGACAAACACACCTTTCGAAGCACAAGGCCTGACGTCAAGGCATTCTGGAATCAGGTCGTTTCTCCAAAGCTACATTCACATAATAAAGATGTTTATTCTCCCTCACTTCTAGCGTTGAAGTCTCATAATGGCCGAGTATCTCACCAGGAATATGATTGTGCCTACTTGACCGTCAGGTACCCAGAGGCTGCACTAGTTTGCCTCCTACAGCCGCGGAGAATGCTCATCAACAAGGCCATCTGTGGTTGGACAAGGAGCGCCCAGAGACGACGTATACGCAGAGACGACGTATAAGCCCCCCTTCTAGATGCGGATGCTCCCTCGTAGCCGAGCAGCCGACCAGGGTGCTTCTCTACTCATCAGAAACACCGGTGGATTTCCGGCGCCACCAGCATTTGAACCCAGTGTCTCCCGTATTTGAAGCTTCCCACACTTCACACACATATACATTTTTGCCACTTTGACACTCCTAATGATTTTCTAATGCTAACGCATTGAAAAGAAATATGCGTTCTGCACATATTTGTTGCGCTGAGAATGTTTGCGTAGCGTTTGCTGTTTCACTGAGTAATTCCAGAGCGAAAGCAGCAGCTGCAGCAGCAGCAAATTTGTCAAGGACACTTTAAACTAGTGAGGGATTTCAGGCTCCCTTAACTTACGGCCAAGCTTTCTTCGCGAATGCAGACAGACTGCCACCGTAACTCACCGCGTGACAGCGGCCACTTCCAGTAAGCCTGAACAATACATCCTAATCATCGAAGGCCCGGAGGCCTCTGGGTCGTGTTTGTCTGTCCCGAAAACACTCCATTATCCGCAACACGAGTCTGGGTACAGGAGCGCGTAAACGCGTTCTCGTGTACTGGCTGTTCGATCGGAAGCATGCGTGCCAGCCCTTCCTTGAGAGGTGGCACGTTTCCCAGCGAAAGCCGAGGCTCTCTACGCTTGGTTGACCCTTGCTAAAGCGCCACGAAGGGAGACACTCATATTCACAAAGGGACTGATTGGTTATGGCAAGATTGTAATATTAAACGGCAGGAAACATTTTGCCTAGAAGCAGACAACTTCAGGTAAGTGGCGCTTTTGCAGCTTGACTGTGTCCTCCGCCTGGAGTTCTGTTAAGCATGAACTTCGCAACCACCAAGTAGGTGAACGCATTAATGATAAAAAAGTGACGATGGCTTAGCCCTGCCATTTTCGTACACTCTGCCTTCTTCTATGTAGGATAGGCCAACTTACAACCATTCTTTTGTGCCGATAGCCTTGTGAATTACGCTTCTAATAAACGGGTGGTGCTGCAATTTGCTGAAACATCGTGTATTGCTAGTAAGACCGGCTATTAATATTTTCCAGTCAGCTATCCTTATTATCGAACACCAAGTGGAAACCACATGAACCGCTGTATAACAAAATGAAAAATAATTAAATATTGATAAAGAAGCGGACGTCACTTTATGCACGATGTGCTATTGATAGGAATTCGCAGGGGTTTTGGGCCAAGCTATGTTGCAGACCCACCCACTTCCCACGCACGAAGACACATCCCTGTCCTTTTTTTTGACATTTGACTGATTTTCGACACGGAATGAAATGCCACCATAGAATAGTCATTATATACTCAATCCTCTCTCGTCACACTTCTACACTGCAACGCACTGAGCTTGTATTGAATGTGCATTTTGCTCAAACCGTATATTAAGTGACCTGCAGCCATGCGCCCTTCTATGTTAAAAACAAATGGAAGACGACAATAATGACAATTTTTCTTTTTTTGTAGAAGGACATAAGCAAGCTCTTCATGGGCGAGTAGTCAAAACATGCGTTATTTTTTTCAGCACCATCTTACCGGAAGTACACCTTCTACAAATGAAAAACAACCTCGCTAAAAATCTTGCATTAGGCTTTTCAAGGCAGTAGACATTAACAACTCAGGAGGTGAACACGGATAATCTGAGTAATGGTTCCAGTGCTTACACATCTTGTCCTCCTCTCTATAGCGAAAGCCTACATTCTTTTGCCCAATGTGCACTGATCGAAGCATAGTCGGTGGATAGCGCCCGGCGCTGCTTAACATAAGACAACAGCAACCATTGAAGGTGCTCGTGGGGCACGTAGCTAACGACCTTTCGGTCGATTTGTGCCCTCTTCCCACCCCCTAGAACTGGCCAAGAAAAACCACGCTCCCAGCCTCCCACCCCTACCTTTCTGTGCGCGTGCCTTTGCTGCTATTTTTAAAACTCATAGTTAGAGCTACTCGCTAGAGTTATAACAAACAGTTCAAGGTGCTGTGCTCATAGAACAGTGATAGATTTGCAGAATGACTGAAAGGTGGGCAAACTGGTGTCGGCTCATAGCTGTGCCTGTGACAGGTCTACGTGACATATACAAAAAGACAGATACGAGGAAAGATATGTTTTCTTCCTTTCCTTCGTCTCTCTTTAACTATGTGTGCTATGTCGCACTGAGCAGGCATTGTCAAGGCGTGATAGGTTTCTCCACGAGGCATTTGACCTACACGTACTCTATATAGCTTGAGACCCCCTATAGCCTTATTATATGTGCTCACTTGTTGACAGAGGGTTAAGGAGGAGCCGAAAACTGGGACATCCTACTGAATGCTCGTATACGTCGTATAATTGCGGTTGTATTTAGCTATATTACAGTGGCCTAAATACTTCGGCTTTTCTGGATCCTATTCGGCGACTGCAAGTTGATACATTCCTGTGGAAAGCAGCAATGCAATTAGTTTCCTTGTTTTATAATTAAGCCTGACCTTTACGTTTTTACTCGCTCAGAAATTTTTAGAAATTGCAGATTGCTAGATACAAGAAGTCGTCGCCACACAAATGAGTATTATTCGTTTAGCAAATAATAAGCTCGCCGTACTGACTATAGTCTAGCCATTAATTTTGTTTTTCTCCATTGATTTTGTATTCCAGAACTTCTTAAAATTAAGTGGGGTGCTCATAACCATAGCATCTAATTTGTGTAGTTTGTCAACAAAATGTGTATTTTTGGCACCAAGAGTATCGTCTCTCTATTTGCAGTCAACTTTTCAGAAAGTTATAAGCACACAGGAATGTTGACCCTAAATCCAGGCTGCTGTTTTATGCGTAATTTTAGGCTCAGGTGGGGTCTCGGTTATTCAGTGAACACATCAGGAGTGGCGGCCGGTTTTCTTTTGGGCTCATTTACTGAAAGGCTTTGTAGCATCACTAGGTTTTACTGGAATCTGGAGAACTATAGAGCTTTACAGCGTCCTGAAACATAATGTACAACTGACGCATGTTCAGAAAACTGTCCGCAAGGTGTACTTCTAAATCAAGATGCAGTCTTCCTCTATGTAACCCCATTACGCTCCTCTCACACGGACATTAAACGTCGCTGTTACATTGAGGTTCATTCCAATAAGCGTTCGGTGATCATTGGTCATGTAGGACCCAAGTAAGAACGTTTGCAAGCCGCTGTATTTATTTCTATTTTTTTCCTATATTTTTTTTTTCGAAATGCAGTTCATTTCTCTCCCAGCTTGCCTTTGCATGCTGTCTCAACTTCCTCTGTGTATTCCTGATTTAATTATAGGCGCCCTAATTCGCATCTAGCGGCGTATCCTTGAGATTATTAATAAGAGCAAAGTGATTGATTACCACCAATTAAGAGTCCTTGAATATTTCAATCTAAAAAATATAATAAAGGATACGGGCCAGCTCGCACATAGAACTGAGGACATTCACGGTGAATAAAACAGCAAATACCGAAGTCTGCTGGCGCATATTAAACTTCCCTGGGGACTTGCTGGCAAGAATTTCAATTACGCCTCTTTCGGCGGCACAGAGTTTTTAAAGAAGGTGTCGGTATAGGCACATTGAACAAGTTTTAGGCATTTTTTTTCCTTTTGCTAGTACTTCTTCTTTTTTTGCGAAGCAAATGCAGCACAATGTTCTAAATCTCTCATTCCTACATTTTGATTATTGTTCGGACTCCATTTATACCTTACATCAGCGCAGGCTGGGCAGTCGGCTGAAGGTTGAGATGAAATCCAAACAGATATTAGAAGCCTTCTATTATTATGTCTGCGCGAAATACAAACATTCTGTTCATAAGCGCGAAAACGAGGTACCAAATAAACTGTGTTTGTTGGACTGAGGAGCTCCGAGCAGCCCTGTTTTGTGCTTTCATTACGATAAACCGCAGCGGCTCACATAACTGGTATTTCCACATAAGCTGGAGGTAACTGTAGGAAAACAAGGGGAGGGGGGGGAGGTGGAGTATGGTGCAAGCTACAAGCGTATTTATTCTTACAAACGCATACAAGAAATTGCTCGGACGCATAACTTGTTTGTAGTAAATATCCTACAGAGTTACACTTGGTGTAAGCTAAAGACAAAAAAGGCGATCAGACTCAGCAAAGGCAAAATGCACCTACTTCACCAAGTCCTGCGTTAGTACATCATGAAATCGACGGCTATTTGATTTGCAAGTACAAGCTCTTAGACATAACCACTGCTTGGGAAAATCAGTCTCTCTTTTAAACATCAAGAGGAGGCTCCTAAAATTCCTTCACTTCGTATGAAACGAAGTCATCTGTGGTCACGTATGGAGAAACTCTGCATGTATTGAAACCACTCAAGAAGAGGCTTTCCCTCATGGAGAAACTCTCGGCAGTCTAAGAAAAAGAACTGCGAATTGCACTGGGAGAATCAGTTTAGGCGAAGCTTTCATTAGTGTTTGCGAAGAACACTGTTCGGGCTTAGCGACCATTTGCAAGCAGAAACGATGCGGTCCAGTTACACACACTCTAACGGGATCTAATCTTGTTGCACTGGATCATGCACATGCCACTCATGATCACGATAGAATAACTACGACGGCATAAAGATGACTGCACGACGCTAAAAAAGTACGACGATGAAATAAAGACGTTGGCATAACGACAATGGCATAACCACAGTCGAATAACTACAACACAATGACGGCGATGGAACGACGACGACGGCGTGACAACTACTGCAATGATGACAGTAGCAGAACGAGGACGGAATGGTGACTACCATGAGATGATGGCACCGGAATTACGACTTTGGTATATATGACCACGATGGCGTAATGAAGAAAACAACCGAGCAGGAAGGACGACGACGGCACAACGACAAGGGGATGACGATTGTATACATTGTAAAACGACGATTGCATGAAGAGCATGGTATGACGATGCTGGAATGAGGACTACGGCTTGTCTACGATGGAATAACGACAATAAAATGGCGACGGTACTATCAATACGACAAACTGAAGAAGACGAAACGACCACGATCGCATGACGGCGATTCTGTGACGATGACAAAATGACCGCAACAGCATGAAGACGGTGCAACGTGTGATGATAATCATTGACTGTTGACGACGCCTTGAATATTGCTAGTGATGACGGCGACATGACAATGCAGAGACAGAGACAGAATGAAGACGGCAGAAGGACGACGATTACATGACAACGAAGGTGTGATCCCAATGTCATAAAGGCTGTGAAATGACGTCGATGGCATGACAACGATGGCTTATTGGTGCTGAAGCTCCGTACGTGCTTACGTGCATTACCTTCCCTACGCACTATACCCTGCCCTTGGTTGCACTGTGTCCGGCACCGGTCAATCCAACAAGACTGTAGCAGCCAGCCTGGATGACAATGGTTCGATGACGAAGGAGTAACGTCGTCATTACATGCTGTATGACTCGAGGATTCGGAAGAAGCTATTCGGCAAGAAAGCAGCCATCAGCACTAGAAGCAGCCTAAGAGCAGAATGAATAACGAAAGAAAGCTTCCTTTCAACGTCCACAGTATTCACACGTACACATGGTGAAGAGTTCATATTCACATATCAGTGAAGCAAGCGGTTACATGCATAGGCTCATTCAGCGGTTAATTGGTATCCAATACCCTGTTTGAATACCGACATGAACAATTTTTTCGATTTGGTAGATGTTCCGTTTGACCACTCACATATTTACTCCCATCTTTGTTTTCAGGACGAGCCAGAAAGCAGTCACCGCCAGTTTTCAGAAGCATCGCCAACGCACTCTCTTTGATCGCTAGGCAGCGCTATGATGGCATGAGTGCGCTTCATTGACATTCCGCTCTCTCTCCAGTTTCGAGATACGAGACCAGCGTTCGTATGTTTGAATGCGTACGTACCATGCCATGTTTTCTTGTTCCTTTCTTTTTCGTTTTTCTTTAAGGGTTATTTTGTGTTCCCTGGAGACTTCACTTTCTGGTCACGCCCAGATGTACGAGTGCCTGCAATAGTCTATCGCTGTCTCCAAAGATCAAGCCAGATCGACGAAGAGCCGCCCAGGACGACGGAAACTGGCAGGTAGTGAGGTATAATGCGTATGTGTCCAGTTTATATAGTGTAAACTCAAATGCATATGCCAGTATTAACATTAAAACACGGTTCTCATGGTGACTGTAGCGGTTTTCTTCCGCGTGCTTGAGAGCCGGATATCCATATGCTACAAACAAAACAAGATTAGCTGTGCTATGAATATGCAAAGTGGCACTGCGTTTATAACATGAATAGAGATTTTTTCAATGTAGAACATAAAAGAATTGTCAAAGCACAAAACATATACAACAGATTTGCCTACTGCTTCAAGAAGCGGAGTATTGAAGTCATCGGTTGCGCTTGCGCGGATTCTAACTTGTTTGTACAAATAAACTTCATTCTATTCCAATTAAAGTCAGTGCAAACAGCTCTGTGAACTGTTTCTGTATTGTACACTTCCTTTAATCCCATCGCCAGAAAACATGTGTAATATGTACATTCTAAGATCATGGATGTGGGTGATTGCAGGAGCAAGATCCGGCTTTCTTTAAACCAATTGAGGCTTATTTCCTGTTATAGATGTAGTTACTGCCTTCAGAACTTTTTATTAGCTTTCCAATAATGTTCTTTTTTTAGGACTAGCTAGTGCAGAACGATTTACATTTTGTTTGAGCGAGTTTGAACACATAGAAATGTTATACATATCTAGTTATAATGAACGCTGCAGCTCAACATATGGTTCTGACTGCGTGCTGTTATTGTAAACTACAATGCTTAAATCGATATAGGAGGCATTCCCAGGCGCGTTGTATTCTTGTAGAGCCTAGTTAAGGAAAGAAGACAAAACAACGCTAATTGGCTGTGACTTTTTGATCCTGTTAACTCAATTACTCCGAACAGTATCTATAAATCGTTGTCTTGCGATTCTTTTTCCTTTTCTCGTCCGCGACTCTTATTCATTCAAGAGCGTCTTCTCTTTCTGTGGAGGCATGCTGCACTGGACAACATAATCCGGCGCGAAACACGACCGCTACATTGTTCGTGCGTGTGCGTGCGTGCGTGTGTGTATGTGTGTGTGCGTGTGTGCGTGGGTGTGTGTGTGTGTGTGTGTGTGTGTGTGCGTGCGTGCGTGTGCGTGTGTGTGTGTGTGTGTGTGTGTGTGTGTGTGTGTGTGTGTGTGTGTGTGTGTGTGTGTGTTTGTGTGTGTGTGTGTGTGTTTGTGTGTGCGTGTGCGCGCGCGTGTGTGAGCGTGCTTGCGGGCGTGCGCGCGCGTGTTTGTGTGTGTGTGTGTGTGTGTGTGTGTGTTTGATTTCGGCCTCCTAGGGTACCTTAGCGCGTACCCAATGCTGCCTCCATCAAAATACATCCACTGCAGCCCACTTTCCGCCCATTCTATAGCAAATTACAGTACTACTCGGAGTAAAATCTCTCCACTTTTTTTGTTTGGCACTTTGGTTGTATAATGTAGAGGTATCGGTTTCGAATCCCTGGATGAGGTGCTGCCACCATTCTGGTTCTTTACAGATCTGCTGTCATAACACCTCGATCATCAGAATCTACCTTAACGCTTGGCATGTTGCAACAATTTTACATTCTGTGAAAACGTATAGGATTTCTCTATATAGCTCGATTAGAATCAAGCCAACACGAAGTCTTGGAAAGAAATCTATGGAGTTGTACTTTATAGTCGTTGTGAAATATACGGGCTTGGTGGGAACGACCGCAAAGTGCAACTTCATCGGACGTCATTGATAGATGCTATGGCGCATTTCTTAAATTTGAGAGAATCATGTACTTATTTACGCCCCATTAATGAACAAGTTTGGGTTGGATTAATCTAGAAAGCTTGCACCCGTTGTAGTTGGTGAATCGGGGAAATCGGGGAAGTTGACAACAGACAGCATTTCCACGGTATGTCTTGCAACACAAATTTGTGGGTGTTATGCAGGCAACTTTCTTGGAATTCTCACATTAATTGAATCCCTAGAGAAGTTAATAAACTTAATAATAACTGCTGTTCGCCGCGTTGCGGGCGCGACTAGGAAAGGATCAGTTACATCACTATTAAATGCACATATTGCACTTATAAAGCAAAGGATGTCGTGTTCTTCACCTATTCTGCATAGAATATCCCGTTCATCCGAACAGCGACCTAATAATTAATGTATTAATAATTATTTATTGTTCACTATTATAGCTAGGAGCCTTAGAGTATTCTCACACGTTCTTCGAGCAACGTTGAGTTCCTTAGCAATTGCAAAGGCACGTTGTCCTTCATTTCCGCTTGCGAGGATGGTTGAAGCCTGTTGGCACTTCTTTCGTGTTTCAGTGCAGCATAGCATGTACCCACTAGCAATTGAACTTATCGAAGGACACCAGGCTTTGCATAAATATGGTGACTCAGGTGCGCAAAAATCAAGGATCACATCACGAATTTTGTATCTCAGGTATGTTCTACTCTCCATGGCGACTCGTTGTCCTGAAAATTGAACTTTCCGTTGAAGGAATTATTCGCAAATGAAACATGTTTATTCTAGCAGTCCAACAACTAGCGTTATACCAGAGATACATTCGATACCCTGGTTATATTAAAGCGAACACAGATGGTTTTTGTCAAACAAATTCCTTTACAGCCAGCTTTGTAATTCCAGAATGGGAATGAATGCAAGCGTTTAAGCTATCTCACATCGTATCATCAACTGCACCAGAGCTCTTTGCAACATTGTATTTGTTACGATACATCAATTCAATTAAAAGAGGGAGACAATGGGTCGTCCTTTGTAAATCACAGGCAACTTTGTCATCAATTCATAATGAAATATACAATTAGCAATACGTGGATTTAGTTTACGAGACTGCCCATAGATCTCGTGAAACTCAACACGAAATAAAAAAACTGCCGACAGACACTTTCTCGGCATTTCGTTTTTCGTAGATCTTACATCACATGGCTCTTTGAAGACGGGAAGAAAGGCAGTTTAACTGAGAGGTTTACCATCTTGTTTGAAAATATGGCATGCCGTCTACTTTCCACGCCTGAAGATGGCTAGACATGAATACACAAAGTAGTAAAGTAAAGAAAGGTCTGTTAATATTATCATCATAGTATGTGGGGAAACCATTAAAAGTTCATGCATGCCTGAAAGCATAAATCTATAGTGTGACGTGTTGTGCAACTTTATTACAGCTTTAAACTAGAACTTTTCCTCTCTGTAAAAGCTACAGTTACAAGCGATGCACTTCTATGAGTGGGTAATGCTGTCCTTTGATAATTACTAGTTACGCTTCATTACGTGTCAGCTCTGTATATAAAAGGCAGTGTGTCCTCTGTGATATTACCCTGTGAAATTGTCTGTGGAATTAGGAAAGTAGATAGATATTATCTGCTTTGTTTCCATTCACCTCTTCATGCTAGCAGCCGGCGCTGCAATGCTATATATATAGTTATGCGATGCTTCATTGTCCCTTTGAACTACCTACTCGTTGTACTACCTATGCCGTTGTTAAGATATTTTCCAAAGTTCACCTTCCTTCGTTGTTCTGTGTGCCGGTGGTAGTTGCGTTTACACTTAATTTTTGTGCACGCGATTTTACTTTATAGCTGGCTGAATGACTGAAGGTCAATCCGCAAGCTCACCCTCACGCAGTCCCTGTAGCGCAGTGGATAGCGCGTTGGACTTCTAATCCAAAGGTCCCGGGTTCAAATCCCGGCAGGGACGTAGGTATGCAAGCGTGCGTTATTTTTGAGCCTCGGCTTGCAAAATAGAGTTGAAGGTTGCGTTACCTGTTCTACAAGCAACAGGTCCTGAAAAAGAAGCAACGGTCAAGAAAAACATGCATAACGCGAAAAGAGTGACGGTGATGTTGACTTGTCGTTTTCTTCTTGGAGGTGCTGCTGGCTGGGCCAGTTGGTTCATGCTGACACTTGAGAAAACCAACGAAAAAATTTAAACGCGAACACGACAGAAAGAAGAAACTCCATCGTTTTGGTGTCTCTTCTTTCTGTCGTGTTTGCGTCGAAATTTTTTCGTTGGCTTTCTGAACTGTCTTCTTGGAAGTATATTATTAAAGGTATTCCTCTCCTAGTTTATTGCAAGTAAATTGTCAGTGATCTTGTGAAGCCAATTAGAAGACACATTTTAGCCGCGTTGTGCTCGTAATGTCTAAACGGCTGCTTATTTGTTGCGCTCATTATGAATGGGTGGCCGTTCACAAAACCCTATACACATAAGCTTGACGGAAAACTGAGGCAAAAGTTGGCGTTCCTCACGTGTAGCACGAAACAAGATCCAAGTTCCACACACCTTTGCAGCTTAGTAAGGTTTCCGCAGTTTTCTTTACAATTGTATTACGTTAAACCTCTTTAGTGGCTCCTTTGCCTATCGAATTTCTTTTATTTGAGCATCAAATCAAAGGGCAACCCACGATAGTAGATTGTTATGGCCATTTACGCATCATGTAAACATCCTAAAGTATGAGGAATGCTGCATCTTGGATTTTTATTTGTCTCTGGTGCCTTAGAGTCCCTTGCTGAAAAAAAAAAACGCTGTATATCATCACGCTGTTCACCTGCTAAATTCGGTTGCATAAGAATGATTGCTGAGCTGATTGAGGCATTGCTTAGAAATATATAAAGATGGATATGAGCTGGGACAACAAATATTCATGCACCTTCAAAACTTCCACGACTTTGCTTCAGGATTTCTTGCAGTTATTAAGACATGTGGTGAAGGGAAGAATCATGCAAATGCCTCAAAATAAGGTGCGCCATGGTAGTTATATGGAAATTATTTCCCCATGCGGAAAACCATGCATCAGCTAATATAACCACTGTGCTAATCCCCGTGGAGAAGAGTATTAATTGCCGATAAGAAATAGGGAAGGTCTAATTTACGAGTGCAATGTTTGTGCTACAGAAGTCACTTTCTTTTTTTTATAGCGCGGGTGGGGGAGGTTGGGGGGGGGGAGGACGAATTTCCTATCAAGGGAGGAGCTGAGGTGCAGGACGACAAAAATGCCGAGGTATTTTTTATTAGTCAAGGAACGGTACTCATTGTCTAAGCGTCCATCTCTTATTTTTTTCTTTTCGTGCGTTGCAGAGAAAACAAGAAATGGAAAAGAGGAGCTGTGGAATTTCTCGATGCCTTGACGCTTGTGCTCTTTGTTGAGAGACTATTATATTCAGCCAACAAAGCGCAAATACCTCGTTTGTCAGTAACTATCTTTGGGCCTTCTTCTCTTTCCTTCTTGTATGGTTAGGCCAACTTGATATTATTCACTTTAAGGCAAAATTAATTATTTAAACTGTGTGGTTTGACATGCCAATACTACGATCTGATTATAAGGCACGTCATAGTGGGGGACTCCGGAAATTTGGACCACCTGGGGATCTTTAACCTGGACCTAAATCCAAATACACGAGTGTTTTCGCATTTCTACCCATCGAAATGCGGCCACCATGGCTGGGATTCGCGGTCCCAGCGACGTCGTGCTTAGCAGCACAACACTTCACTTTAAGGTGAATAACCTGCTGAAGCAAACATCAGAATTGGGGAGAACGCTCTGTCAGAATGGGCAGTGCCAAACTTGAGGTATAGGAAGAATGTGTTCGCGTGTACCTTTCTTGCGGCAGCGAATTTTCATGATTACCAGCTAATTATGTTGCTCTGTATTTTCACGTCTTTTCATCGTCGTCACATAAATATAGACGATTCTCTTTCTCTCTGTTCGCATGATTACGCATGCAAGAGAGTTAGAATCGGCGCAAAGCTCCTCTCTGATGTAACGCGGCTGTTACGTGCGGCGTTTAGTCTGGCAAGAGGGCGGAGGCATTGGCAACGATGCTAACAGCCCCCCTTGCCTTCTAGGCTGGCGAAATAAAAAATCGGAGATCCCGGAACCGCTGTGGTAACACGCGACCGCGCAGCCTGTAACGATGGCGGCAGCTGCCATGCCGAAATAATGGTGCGAGCGGAGAAGCCGGAGAGCAGTCATCATCATCATCATCATCATCAGCCTGGTTACGCCCACTGCAGGGCAAAGGCCTCTCCCATATTTCTCCAACAACCCCGGTCACGTACTAATTGTGGCCATGCCGTCCCTGCAAACTTCTTAATCTCATCCGCCCACCTAACTTTCTGCCGCCCCCTGCTACGCTTCCCTTCCCTTGGGATCCAGTCCGTAACCCTTAATGACCATCGGTTATCTTCCCTCCTCATTACATGTCCTGCCCATGCCCATTTCTTTTTCTTGATTTCAACTAAGATGTCACTAACTCGCGTTTGTTCCCTCACCCAATCTGCAGTGAGCAGTGAGCGTGAGCGTGCGTAATGGTGACTAGACGAGCGCGTATGGTCCTTGCCTGGGCTAGGTAAATAAAGTAAATGCATGGTTTCCAAGTATTGGAAAGATTATTTAAATCAAGGGCAACAACTGTACGGCACACCGCGATATAACATATCTTGATTTCGCCAGCCTACAAGGCAAGGGGAAAAGTTACGATCTTTGCCAATGCCTCCGTCCCGTTGTCAGACTAAACAGCGCACGCAACAGCCGTGTCCCATCAGGGAGGAGCTTTGCGCTGATCCTCACGCTTTTGCATGCGTAATAATGCGAAAGACAATTAAAATTTGGAGTCGGATATCTTGGAGTACAGCCACGCTAGAAGAATTCTTCCAACTGATACTAAGTATAACACGATTGCCTCTAGCTTTTCAATACAAACATACCCACTTACTGCAGTCAAAAAAAATAATTGTTCAATTTTAGTTAGTTAGGCTGCAGACAGCGATAATTATAATCTCACTTTGTGCCCCTCTGGCCACGTTACTAATTTGCGCAGGCGTTCTTCGCGTGAGCCCCAGAAAACGATAAGGCTTACCATAACGCACGGCACAGTATCATCGGACGTCCTCGCCGCATGCCATCGGCGAACAGACGACGCGCGCTACTCTTGCGCGACGCATCTCGTAGCCATCGTCGCCGCAGTGCGTGTCCTGCGCGGCACTGCGCTTTTCTTCTCACGCTTTCGCCATACCCTGCTCTATCGCTTTCCGCCTCATGGTTGCGCTGCACCCTCCTTCTCCACTTTCCTCCTCGCGCTTTTTTCCCTCTCGGCGCTTTTTTTCATCCCCCGCTGCGCTCGACGTTCAGACTCATCTTTCGCTGTGCTCGTTCGCTCGGTTACGAGCTTGGACGCGACTGCCGACGCTCGTCGCAGGAATGGGAAAAGCTGCGCTTTAAAAAAGAACAAACAAAACAGCTCATAGTTCCAGCTCAGGCCGTCTCAGGGGACCATATACGTATACGTTGAGTGTCGTGAGTAATGTAAAAGAAATGAGCTCTAAAGCACCAGCCCGCTTTTCTTTCTGTTTAAGTATAAACGTCTTGGAAACGTTTTACAGCACTCCGATCGTATGCAAATCAGCGTGCTTTTTAAACCTCAACATTATTTTTCTGGAGCCTACAAATGTACTGCTCCCTTGACCAGACATTATGGAAAATACCCAGGATGCACTCCTCTATATTTTCCGAAAGACGCATGCTTCCTAATAAAATAAATAGAGAAAAACAAGTGTTTAAGGGCAGAGATATTAATCAGATAACTGTCAGGCTGGCTGCACTGCACTGGGGGATGGGGTAAGGGCAGAAAAACATGAGGCGATAAGAACAGAAGTTTGAAGAAAATCTATCTGCGCAAACTTCCGTGATAAAAGGCCCTGTGAGAACAGAATAGCGTACAAAGGCTTCGCGCGCTAGCTCTTGCATTTGTCTTGTTTCGCACAGCGGACGATTTTGCGCACTCTGCACGAGCACATCTGATCAGTGCAATAATCACAAGCAATGAGGCAGGCGCGAGCGGATGAGAGGGTTTATGACGGCGGACGGCACCGGAAAACCGTAGAAATTGACATACTTTCGCTATGCGCGCGCGCGACCGCACGCCGTGAGAACAAGCAGAAACCGAAATACCTTTCTCTTGCCACGATACAAAGTAAAGAAAGAACACTCAGACATTCGGTTTGTATGTTTTATTACTTCTCTAAACGATAATGTGTTCTTTGAAGTCACAGATTAAACAGATAACTTACGTTGCCTTGATTTTCAATTCCTGAAGCCACGTGTCACTGTGACTGACGTCACAGCTCTGCCATGTATGCACTTGTGCAATATACGTCGAAACTCCGGCTGGGATAGCGACGACCGCGAGAAGGCCAAACGGCGTTCGGTTTGAAGCTTAAGCTCTTTGCGAGGCGCGCAGGAATATAATACTTGGCACACAAGATCGTAAGTGCGCATTATATGCACTGCGCATGTCAGCTCAACATGGACAGACCTGATGAAGGGCCTTTGAGGAGGGCACCCAATGCACGGTACACTGGTCTTTTTGTATTTCGCCCCCATCGAAATGTCACCGCCACGACCGGGATTCGATCCTGCGTCCTCGGGCTTAGCAGCGCAACGCCGAAGCCACGTCGCCACCACGGCGGCTATCTCCTCGCATCCCCTCTTTGTGCGCATGAGATATCGGCGCGCACCCTCACCGTCTTGCTCCCTCGCACGCGCGAGAAGACGCCGGCGAACCAAGCCTCCATCGTTCTCAATTCTACCTCGCATGTTTTTCCTCGCCCCCACTGCATACGGCTCGCGGCCGCACTCTTATCGCACTTTGACTTTATACGGAACATCCCGACGATGACGATGGCGATTGTGACGACGACGGCGGAAATTATTTTGGAGTGTCCATTTAATTGCTGTCGTAATAAAGAGCAAAAGAAGAAAACGAAATACCGGTGGCACTGTCTCCTTGGGGTTCTCGCGCCAGCTTACAGTGACGTCATGGACATTGATAATCGCTATTCTGGTCTAATTAGCTTTTCATAGGTAAAGATGAGTTTCATTCTATTCTAAATAAGTTGGAAGACGATTCAACCTTCAGTTGAAGTGAAATAGTGAGATACGGGTAAAGACCCATAATTTTTTTTTATTGCGATAGCAATTGTATGGACACTCTAGGGGCATTTCTGCCGCCGTTGCCGTCACCGTGATGTAAAGTATGAAGTCCAAAGGGGATAACACCATCGCCCCACGCCGTATGCTGTAAGTGCGAGTGAAAGAGCGCGAGTGTTTGCCGAGGATCACGGCTCAATCGCGCACGCGCAAGTGAGGGAAGTGTGGAGGAAGCCCGCCGTTTTCCGGACGGAAAACGGCGGAAAGGAACCGGGGGAGACGAGGTAGGGAGGGGGGATTGTACTTCGGCAGCAACTGCGTGTGGCGCCGCCACGTGCTGTTGCGCGGGCTTTAACTTGAGAGCAATATGCTTCGGGGGCAGAGTCTAGGTGATCCGAGGGCTCGAATCTTTCCGTGTGCTTTGTTCTCGCCGCTCAGTTTGCCTTGAAGCGATAGACAGCACGAAGGCCACTTCACTCGCTGCTGCTGCCACGATTCTTCACGCCCCCGTTTTGAGACCAAGTATCCACGGTTGAGTGGGATGTGTGCATGTTTGCCTGTTCGCGCAGACCCCATGCTCTCTAATTTAGTTAGTTAGCGAGTGTTCACAAGCTTACACGGCCGATAAAAGTACTGTCCTGAATTATTATGGCTGTCTACTAATGTGCTACTGTAATCGATGTTTCGCTTTGAAGGCGTAACTGCGACTTCTTTTACTTCACTATCTTCGACATATCCCCACATCTGGTGAACAACGTGTTCAATATATTTACTAATTTCCGAGATTTATTATGTTAAAACTACGGTACAATTATGAGGCACGCTGTTGTTGTTAAAACTACGGTACAATTATGAGGCATGAGGTATCTGCCTTCTGAGTTAGATGTCCTCTGTTGGAATGACCGGGGCAGTTGACATGACCGGGGTACTTGGAGAAGTATGGCAGAGGCCTTTGCCCTGCAGTGGGCGTAACCAGGCTGATAATCATGATGTTGGAATCCGGTTGTTGGACTATTTTATAATGAATTCACCTAGAGATCAGAATTTTGCCATGTGAGCGAATTAATTAGTACTATAGCAACATGTTAGGATATTACACGAAGCAAGGTTTACAACTTTAATTGCACTATGTATTGTAGTAAACATATGCGTGAAGTGCGCAGACATACATGAGCAGAAAGAACTCGATAACCGCGAGTCGAATCGGCTAGAAGGACAGAGTCTTGTCGGCGTTGTAGCCTTTCGTCAGCCTCGTGTTACTGTACAGCGGCAAGCTCACAGCAGGCCAATGTCCTTTTTGCGCTTTTGAACGACAGTGTTCCTTCGGCAGCGTTGGCCTCACGTTTCCGCAGCGTCCCGCCTAGGGGCTTCCGGTGTTGAGCTCCCGCAACTACCGCACATGCAGCAGCATGTTGTTCCTGCGTGTGAACGACATGCAGGGCGTTCTTGGCACGTATGCGAGCACTCCGTGCTACAGACCCATTAGCGTTTTACCGGAGCTTCTCGGCTGGTGTTTCGACTATTAACACGCGGGGGCATGTTTGCGCGATTTGAGAGACATGGTGCCTCCCTGCAGAAATCCCCTACCGAGGGGTACTACTATTGCTACTACGTGTGGGAAAACGATGGCACAAGCTAGGGGCGTCTGCATGGCTGTGCTGCAGCTCGTTCCAGCAAGCAACGCCGCCCTGCCTGAGGTCTTAGAGCGCAGCTACTTCTGTGTACGAGTCTGTGCGATTCGATCGTGTACCACTTGGCGCTTAAACTCTGTCACAAAAAGGGGAAAGCGTACAGTAATTGTGAGTAATGGTCTTCATGAAATTCAGGTCTTCAGGAGGAGTACTAAACCACCCCTCAAACTTGATGAAAAAGCAGAATCCGCGGATAGTATACGATGCTGTGGAGATTTCAACCAAATTTTGCAGTCGTGCGAGAAGCATTGAGCTCGCAAGCGAAGCGCGAAGTTACTTTTTTTGTCAAACGCTCTCTTTTCAACTGAAGTCTGCTCATCATTGTTTTCTGTACGATTTATTTCTTCATATAGACGATTCCCACACTCGGTTGCTGTTGGCCAATAGCTGACATCAATCAAGAAGGGTGTTCGCATCAGTGCGCTTCTTCCTGCTCTTACAGTGTAAATTTATTGACGCAGTTTAATAAACAGGCTGAAGTAAGGGAAAATCTGCTTTCGAATTTCGATAATAGTTACGCACTTACAGAAGCAGCTGATTATCGTCCGCTCATGTGTGGCCGCGGCCGCTCGCGTAGGAATTAAACGTTGGCCCCCCTGCTTATCGGTGTCGTAGCCATCGGATCTCCGTAATTCCGATTAGTTTTGAACACTCCACTAGCCTCGAACCACGCGAAACTTAAGATGCGACCACACGCACGCTTGCCAGCGCGCGGTCGCTTTTGGACGCACCTAAATGTGGCTACTATCCGCGGGTCAAGCTGGTGCTCCTAGGATAAAGTCAGTCCACACTACGTAACATGGCCACACTGGAGTATATGAACATGAGCGCACACTCGTGCCCTGTCGTGCGCAAAGCAAACGTTGCGCTTACGCACTACAATCGCATGTAGCTGTGGCCTACTACGTAGAGTAGATACCGCGACCACCGCGGGTGCCACGATGAGTTTACTGGCTAAGCGCACTGACGCTCGCCGAGGACAACTGCGTTTCGCACACCGCAGGCGCCCAAAATAGGTAGCGGCATCAACGCCGACATCCAAAATAAAACTTGCACTGTGCGTCACGGTGACCCTCAGTAGGGCGGAGCGTTGTGTGCACGGCCCGCTACGCCGTAGCCTTCTCAATGCGTTATCGAGGGGGAGGAAGCGCCGTGGAGGGATGTTTGATTGCTAATAACTACCGTTATGCTGAACGCATTGAAGTACGTTTCGCGGCAGAGTATTTATGAAATAGTCTATTTGAACTTAATATGTATTTCTCGACTTCGAAAAGTGGTTCGCGGCCCCTTTAATTCTAAAAAAATCTGTACGTTTAGTGTAATCATCCAGGACGGCGAAAGATTGCATGATGTGTTCATATAATTGATATAGTAGTATAACGCACCCAGCGCTTCAACGCGCATGCTTACACGTGCGAAATGCTTAACGATATTCTATTACATCTGTTGGGTCATGCGCCCGTCGTCTAATAGCTAGAGCAGTAGGCTTCTGTGCCTAGGGATCTTCTGTTCGAATCCTGCAGCCATCGGGCAATTTCCTTTGCTTATCATACATATACATATATGCATGCACAAAGATTTGAAGATGTGATATTGCGAAGTAGACGGACAAAATGCGGTAATGTTTTTTGCCGTCGCTTGGAGATACTCAGAATATTTTTTTGCATTGTGCCTAATTACATAAATAATCCTAATTAATCAATCAACTTTTCAAATATTATAACGAGGTGAAAAGTGTAAATTAGAAAATTGTAGAAAACTCCCGATACAGCTTTATGTTTCTCAATACGTGCTACATAAAATATTATTTTGTGAACCTGAAAATGGTCCGCGAACACACGCAAAATTACCGCGCGACTGGCCCTTCGAGCAACTTTGCGTGTAGTCGCGGGCTCCTCTCATGCGCAGAAAAACTATTATGTAGCACGTATTCAGCAACAGAAAGCAGTAGGAAGTTTTCCATGTTGCTCTACAATTTTGTCATTGACACTTTTCATCTAATTATATGAGAAATTGATTAAATAAAATTAATAATGTGATTAGGCGCCGTGCAAAAAGTAATTCCGAGCATCCCCAAGCGACGGTAAACAGTACTACCTTGGCGTCGTACGCCACGTGGCATTTGCATATCTTTAAATGTTGGTGCATGATAGTCGGGACACCTTGTATATTCAGAACATGGTGGTGGCTAGTGGTCTGAGTAGCACATATGAGCTCCTAGATTTAGGCTGCACGTTCTCCGGGATAGCACCACGATAAGAGGCTAGAAACATACATTATGCAGAAGAGTAGCGGTAATTCGTTAAGGAAGACGTTAAGGAAGGAAGGAAGACGGAAGCAAGACTCTTTAAAGAAATGTGATTCTGGCGCAACGGTACACCACCCACTTCAAAGCCGTGGGACCTTTCTTTCGAAAACAATGATATTCATGCATCTTTATTACTTTCGTTTCTGAGGCGTCGAGAGCGACGAAACTAGCAGCCTTGTCATTACAAATAAGCGTTGTACTACAAGGATACCTGCATATCAAGCTCTTGCCTGCCTATAGCGCCGGTGAACACAATGTTATTTGGATTCGAAGTTAAGCAGAATGGATTAGTTGGAATTGGGGGTGTTCTGCCACAATCCCTGTCATCTTGCCGAAGGATAACGTCCATGAAGTTATTCACGGTATACATGAGTATCTTTTAACGATGTACAGCCTTAGGTAGTACAATCAAATATATTATCCCACTGATATTTCTTGTAAACTGTAGTTTTTGTAAGTTTATATAGCTGACTCGTCGAAATGACAACGACAAATAGACGAATAGACACTAGTACACAGGGACGCATCGTGAATGAATGGCTTTACTGGCACAATGAAATACAAGCTAAAGAACTGGACATATAGTAACCGGCGTGGAATGATCTTACAAAATGGAACTATTTTCTGCTGTTTCGGGGCCGTCATAGTTGAAGAAAAAGATGCGCACTGCAATGCGGCCAATGTACCGGATGGACACATGAATTCAGTTCAGAGATTTTTGTGTACAAATTGTCTAGAAAGCTCTAGTTTCTGGTCGTAGTGGTGGTCGCAACACATAAGTCGCGTGACACTGTGGGCAACTCCGGACACTGAAACGCGGCGCTGAACCCGGGAAGCGTGTGCATCCTCATGGAGGTCGTGTTCAACACAGCGGTGGGAGCCACGCGGCCGCACATGTTGCGCGAGTAAAAGATGGCGTAGAACATCTGCGCAGGCCGCACTGTCCACGTACTCCAGTGCGTGACGACGCCGTCCCACCAATCTAGTTGCGCCACTCGCTGTACTACGCGCACAGAAAGCCACGGAAAACCGATCATCCGATCTTGTAAATGGGCTGAGTCGGCGTATTGACGATGGCAGAGCAACCAGTTCCTTACCAGTCGGTTACCTTGGTCATTCTTGTGCCAGACCAAGTTGTACAGCCACTCGAACAAGTGGTCAGCTATGGTCACGCCCGTGGTCAACGCGTCAAGTAGCTTCCGCTCCTTCTGGTCTTGGCACTGGGTATTGAGCAACGAGTAGAAAGTGGGCAAAAACACGACGTTGCTTCCGTAGAATATAACCGGGTCCGCGTACGCGTCCCAGCGGAAAGTATGCACTCCGGAGAACCCGCGTACGTTGTCCACCAGTTCGGCCTTCCACTGCAGTTGCCTCATAAGGAACGCGTTGCTCCAGTAATCCCTGGTGAGTCGGGGCAGCTGCTCCGGATACGCGCTTGTCAAGTCTCCCGGCAGCACGAGCTTGAAACTGGAGATGTTGCCCTTGAAGTCCAACGTACTCAGGTTTCGTGAATATACTTCCTCGATGATATCCTCCATCTCTGTCAACGCGGAACCAATGACGATCTTGTAGAGGCCCGCTATGAGCGCGTCGTGCTGCGGCTGTCGAAGCTTGTCCACTGCAACACTGGCCCACAGGAATCGGTAGTGCATAATGTTCCTCTGGCACATTGGAGCGTACTCTGCTGCACTCTTCTTTTTTGCCTCCAGGTTAATCTCCTCCTTAAAGAACTTATAGACGCTCAAAAGCGCCAGGTGGGCCAATGCTGCGAAGCGTTGTTGCGGGTGTGCGTAGAGCTGGAGGAGCTTGTCCACCTTCGCGGGGCCCTTTATTTTGACGTGTACGTCCTTACTGGCGCCCTGAATTTTTCCAGCCCACGAAACGACAATTTCGAGTATGTAGGCCCTCCATTGGTCAAAACTGACATTTGGGCTGAGTGCATCCAAAACTGACAGGTTTCCATTGAGTAAGCCCTCGCTGTCTTCATCTACCAAGTTCGTCGCGAGTTCGTGAAACGTACGTAAGCTTTTGACAGTGAATTCCGGTTGTATTTTTGTCTGCACAGCCCTGACGAAGCGTCCTACAATTGGTCTAAGATGTCTTGCAAAGAAGAACTCAGGTGTTGATCCTGCTTCGGCAGGCGCGAGGCCCACATATGCATAACCGTTTTCTTCATCCACTCCGGCATACACATAGAGAGGTATGTCGAGTCCGAGTTGAACACAAAGCATACCGATTAGTGTTATGACGTCACCCTCAGTATTTAGATTGGACTCTGAGTGAAACACTTTGAACATAATCTGAGTGGCTTCCTCGAAGTTCACTTTGCCAGTAGCAGCTTTCTCTAGGCAACTCGAGTAGTAAGCACTGAGAAGTTGACTCCTTTCATCCTTAAGCCGACCCTGAAAATAAAGGGTTGGTGGTTGCAATTATAGTGTTCATCAGAATAACGATTTCAACTAATGCATGCTCATAATTCTGTGAGGGGTTTATATTTGGCATGGAGGTCGATTCGGCAATGCAGTAGATGTGTAAACTATGTACATATATACGAGTTGAAGCTCTGAGTCTGTATTAAGTGAAATAGTGTGACAAGAATGTTTGTTTTTCAAGTTTTTGCACTTTGCTTCCGATCTTTCTCAACGAAACGACTCAGTCATTTCTTTACTGAGGATCTGCGAGAATGCCTATAGCGTTAGAGCCTACACTTGTTCTAAGATACAAGGATCACCAAGCGTAAAGGGTCACTGCTGCCTCTGGTGTGCATCCTAGAGGAAAAATAAAGAAATGTACAGTGGAGTAATTTTTTGAATATTTTTCTACGCCTAAAATGTTTACTCGAGTTACATCACTGTAGACTAATATACTGTGCATGCGGGCATCATTTGCCAAAGTGGTGATTCATTAGTATAATCCTAATTGTTTACATCGATTCTATTCGTGGTTGCGAAATTTACGGCAAATGTTTGTAACGCAAAGTTCAAAGAAATCGTCACGAACTCCAAGTTCCGTGCTGCTTCATTTGAAGATGGCCAGACACAGCAAGAAAAATCGCAGTTTTAACCGAAAGGCGAATAATTGATAGCGATAGGAAAGTATTCAACTATACGACGTAAGGTTGACGGTTTATATCGGCTGTGTATATATATATATATATATATATATATATATATATATATATATATATATATATATATATATATATATATATATATATATATATATATATATATATATATATATATATATATCACTCTAAATACTGGCTTAAGGATTAGTCAAACTAGCGTTTTGTTACGAGCGCACTAATAAACATGAAGAAACCTCACTCGATGAGCGTAACACTAGCTGCCACAATGCTGGCTTGAGGAAGAGCCGTAGCTCGCGTTTGATCATAGTACTGCACAATCACCTCCACCCCCTCGCGTCGCTTGGCACGTGCTTTATCAGGTGACCTACCACGGTGGGCCGGCATCAAGCCACCGTGCTTTTCTGCACACTTTCGCAAGCTTTCCCTCACACCCACAGAATACAACGCGTGGGGTGCATTCATATCGTATCGCCCTTGCACTACATACGAAACCCCACGGTGACGCTGACGCCGACGGCTATGACAAGTTCCCCTGGAGTTCTCATATAAAAGCTTTCACAATAGTGCCTACTTGCAAACTAATTGTACATTAGTATGAACACGGTCGTGGAAACACGAAGCGTAACGCGTGGTTTAACGCCTATGTGATGCAGAACGCTGACATATATGAAGCTGCATCATGTCGCGCGATTAGGGCCACGCTCCACCCCTTCTGCTTAAGTGACTATTCGTGTTGCTTGTCGTTAGCTGTGCAAAGTGAGAATTGGCATAAAATGGTGGAAAAAGAAAGGATACGCTAAAGTAGCTTCATTTTGCGCCACCCTTCTGCGTCAGTGTGGGACCAAAACACATCATGCTCTTCGCGATCTATTGTGCGCAATGGGTTGAATTGAGCGAATAATTGGACGGCTGCTATTTTGAACAAGGCCATCTTCAAATGTACAAGCATAAGGGAGACTTATATGTCAATACGTTTGAACATTCACGTTACTTTTGTAATTGTAAACTCAAGTGATGCAAGTAGTTTAGTAATCAATAAATGGCTTTATTTTTTTTCTTTTGTCAGTATAACGATTGGGCCGGCAGTTTAGGAATGTTGCTGGTACCAATGTTTTATCAAGAGGAGTTGTCTTTGTCAACGCAGCAAAGGCTAACTAGGGTTTTTATGTACGTGTAGCTGTCTCTCCCCACCCTCTACGGGGAAGAAAGAAGATAATAGGCCGGCGCGCCTAGTAAGCGGAAGTCAAGTTGTTCAAAAAGGGCCAGAGAGGAGAAAAGCAAAGAAAAACTGGGGGAACGAGCGGGGAGGGCTTAGTTGTTATAGTACGGCAATATTGAATAAATGAGACTATAAACTTTTACGGGGTTACATGATAGATATCCAAGACACAGCTTCCAGAAAATAAATTTTACAAAAATAGTCAGTTTACGTAATAAATTGGGAATGGGTATTCGCAAGCTGTGGTCTGATCAAGCGCAAGTACGCAAATAATTAGGACGTCCTGGTTATATGTATGCCATTAGTGTAACAAATAGATTCAAGAGCTCATTTTTGAACATTTTAGCCAGTTGATGGCAGTGTATTGAACTTGTAAACGAGATAGGATTTTCTGCATTTACTTTCTCTGGGTGAACGAAAGTGTGACTGTAGGTATGAAGTTCATCAAAATTGTGACCAGCCATGTTAAAATGCTGTGTGATTGCTTTTGGGAGTTTCTGAGTCGTGACCATTCGAGGTCCGTTAAATCCAACATTCACCGGCTATCCTGTTTCAACAGCGTATTGTTTGTGGCAGAATGAATATTCCTGCAAATAAATGACGCTAGAACACGTGCATGCAAAACTCGATGTTCCTAATCCTATCTAACTTGCTAAACTTAGCTACAACTATCTAATCTTATCCGTGGCTCACATCCTTCGAAAGTACCTGCAAGATGGGACTGATGATGTCCTTTGAGAACTTCTGGCGGACGGCACTGTGGGCATCGGGGTAGCCGCTCTTGTGGCAGGCATACTCGTGGAAGTCGGTGCACGGGTCGCTTTTGGGGTCGATGTAGTTGGCCAGATCGCTGAAGGCGCCCATGAGGCAACTGACGGACTTCTGCGCTGGCCCAGGTATCGGCTGGTCCTTTCGCAGCAGCGTTGTAGCAACTAACCATACACCAATCCCTGCAACGACCAACAGCGCGCAGGTTGAGGCCGCCACAAATTGCGGGTAGCAATGATGCTGTTTCACTCCGCGAGTTTTGTGAGCAGAGACAGACACTTCTGCTACGGTCGCCATACCACTTGCTTCTTCCTCATCGTCATTACTGCTCGTGTCGTCTGGAGGCTGGCGCCGCCTGTTCGAGGTGCACCACTACGTTGCCTGGTGAATATTCGCGAAGAAGGAGACAGCACGTTATTAAATAATTAAAAAAAACGAACGGGCGTACTGAAAGAAGTGTTGGGTGGGTCCCTCTGCTGTTTTAAAAATATAGCGCATATACTTATTTATTTTTCGATCTCGGTATTTTCACTCTTCCTCTCAATATTGATCGACGTTACTAGATAAGGTCAGTTAGAAAACTTTGCAGTCTCGCTACAGTAGATAGGTTGCCCCTGGCTATCTCCCAAATAGTGGCGGCGCTGTGATCGTGATGTGCCCTACTGACATCTGTTGTCTGCATGTCTGCAGTTGCCAGCATTCAACTCGCGTTAACCGCCGCAGCCTTTTCAGAACTCCTCCAACTCTCCGAATTTGACTAGCGGGCCTTATTGGGAGAGGAATGTGTAACCTGGGCACGGGTACAGTAACTTTGTAGCCCAAGTATGAGACATCTGAGCTGCTCTAAGGCAAGAGGAGGTCTCGACGTGCGGGCCGTGGCTATTACAAAGTTCTGAGCGATCCCAGTGCTGTTTAGGTGCGGTGTTTGTGTTTAATAAGTGCTCATGAATACACAATTTGTAATTTTTTTATTGAACTTCTTATATTACTATTAATATGGCTTGCTCGCATGCCCACTTTTGCGATTAAACAATAAATAAATTGTGTATCTAACACGAACATAATTTGTAAATGTAAGAACATTACAAGTGACGCAACTAGTTTAGTGCTGACATCATGACACAGACGTAATAGTTTCGCCACCTGTAGTTTTAAAACGCCCAGGCCCACACAGTATCGTATTTTTGTCGTGTATTAATTAAATCTAAATATCCTGTTTGCGAAAACAAGCCTTAAGGAATATTGAGAAATATAGCACGAGCGAGCAATACTGGAAAATGCAGAAAATAAGGAAGGTGCGTGCGATTGGGTTCTAATGAAACGCGAATACATTTGCCATTCCACACAGTTATTTATTTCTGACGCTGCCCCCCGCCTGGCCCGGCGCACCTCACCAATACAACCTTTCCCTCAATGTGAGCCACGAGCAGCAGTATCCACTCGCATTTGCTCATCGTCTGTGCCTAATCAAAACACCAGAACCGCACAAAAAAGTCATGTTCTCAACCTTTGTCGGGTGTGGAAAGGTTGAACGCGTTTGGAAACATCGCACCATGGCTTTTCTTCAAATACCTCTTCAATGCAGAATTGTTCGCTTACAAAGAACAGACGCCTTTATTTGCACTAGAAAGAGCTTGTCTGAAAGCGCACCGTAACCACGCTGCGTCGTCTGCTTCACGGACGATGCCATGTCAAGTGGTCGCCTGTCGATGGTAAGGACACCCTGGCATGGGCGACAGGTTGTAGACACCTCTCCGAGCGAGTCAACTGATCGCATCTAGTAAAGGTGATATTGATCATTCATTGCCCTAGATTATTCGATTAGAAAAAGTTAAGGAAAAGAAAACTTTAGTGTACTGCCGTAAGTAGATCTTGCGAAACACAACACGAAAGGAAACGATTACCGACAGGCACTCTCCTGTCACTTCGTTTTTGGTCGTTCTCAGATCATACCTATTTTTGATAAAGACAAGAAAGCCGGCGGACCTAAAATTTCAACATCTTGTTTAAAAATGCGGCAAGGCATTTACTTTCCCTGCTTTAAGATGCCTCAACTTAGACACATTGCCAAAGTAATGCGTGTGTGTGTCCCTCTTGGCTTCGTTAGCAGGCTCCGTTAACATCACGGTCTCAGTATACACTGGTTAAGTATTAAAAGTTAATTCCGGAAAGCATAAGTCGGCGATTTGAACTATCCTGCAACTAAAACTGGCGATTTGAACTATAGGTTTTCCTCCTTATATAAGCTGCAGATGACTAGCTACAAATCCCGTCTGGGAGTTTCCACTGTCGTTGAAACGAAAAATGCACAATCATTGCCTTCTACCTGTGCTAACATGCGGGCTAGAAATTTAAAGGTTTACAAAGAAGCTCTAGAATAAGTTATGGAGCGCGCAAAGAGCAATGAAACGAAATATGTTGGGCGCAATGCTAAGAAACGGGAAGACAGCGGTGTAGATCAGACAGCAAACGGGGATGTTCTGATATTCTGAGGAAGCTTTAGCTTCCAACTCTGACGCCGCCTATTTAAATACATTTAAAAGGCAGAATTATTTTCCCGAGATAGCACGTAGGCCAAATTTAATGAAATTTCGTGCATTTCGGATTTGCAGTTAAATTCCAGTCACCGTTTATACATAAATTTTTATTTCTTGCCTTGATTTGTTTCCAAATATTGGGAAAATTGGTGAGATTGAAATAAATAGAAGCACGACGTTCAAGTATCCGTAACTCTGCACCAAAATATAAGTTGCAGTTCTCTAAGATGTGTCGGTCAGATTAATGGCGGATAAATTTGGTATATTACTTTTCACCTTACGTGAATTTGTTACAATGTTTACGAAGCTTAGGCAAGAGTTCTTGATACTGCGATCTTATACGAGATCTTAGCAGCGTGATGTATGAATAGACACAAAGCAATGGCGAACTGCACTCAAGCTTCTTCACACAAGCGCTAAAAAAGTAAATATTAAATAAACAATGAACAACAAGCAAAAAAAAGTCAAGCAACGTAGTTCAGCAATTTTCAAATCGGACAGTCAAACAGTGACATCAAAACTCTCTCAGCAAGCGCGAAATGCTTTTCATAAAAGATATGCCTCGAAAAGTGATACTGAGGCCTGTGTTACAGATTTATCGGCCAGCTTGTTCCAATCTACTATGGTACTAGGGAAAAAATATATACTTGAAGCAGTTGACACGTTTAGTAAATGGATTTACCGCTAGCGAGTGTCTTGTGTCTGGTAGCGTAACCTGCCGTATAGATGAGAAGGTGAGACGTGTCGATGCTGTAGTGACCATTTATTTGATGGGAAAAAAAAATAAAAAAAACGTACACGATTTTTATCTGTTAAAGAAGGCAAGTCACTCCGAAATAAGAGGTCAGTAATTGAAGCACGCCCCTGTGTAATGTAGAAGAATCGAACAACTTTTTTTTTCGTAAACTTTCCAGCTTTCAAATATCGCTTTTAGTGAACGGGTCTCATATAATTACAGAATATTCTAAAACGGGGCGCACTAGTGTTTTGTAAGCCAATAGACGTAATGTTGGTGTCGACGATTTTAACACGCGTCTTAGGAAAAACAACTTGCGGTGGCAGTTTGCTATTGCTGTGTCAAGTTGCTTTGACCAGGAAAGATCTTTTCTCCAGGGATACCAGGGATCCCAGGGAAGCCCAGGGATCCTATAACGCAAAACTATTCCAATATGTTTCTGTTCCAATCTCCTGACGTCAAATTTGCGTAACCACCGACGCAAGCACCAGGCGGTTACCCGCAGGTTTGTCTGAACAGACCAATCAAACGCTCTCCGCGTTCATAGGAGGTCACTTTTGTTTGCTTGAAAAACGAATAACATTGCCTACACTGAGCGGCTTGTCGCATCTAATTGGCTGACAAGAGGCGAGGAGAACGCTCAAGTGGAGATGGATTCACTGGGGCAGAGCCAGTGCACTGAAAATCGATAACCGGATGAAGAGGGTGGTGCTGGCGTCTGCGATTGGTCGGCTTTCCCTTACTTAGCGTGTGGTCATCATCATCATCATCAGCCTGGTTACGCCCACTGCAGGGCAAAGGCCTCTCCCATGCTTTGCCAACAACCCCGGTTATATACTAATTGTGGCCATGTCGTCCCTGCAAACTTCTTAATCTCATCCGCCCACCTAACTTTGTGCCGCCCCCTGCTACGCTTCCCTTCCCTTTGAATACAGTCCGTAACCCTTAATGACCATCGGTTATCTTCCCTCCTCATTAGATGTCCTGCCCATGCCCCCCATTTCCTTTTCTTGATTTCAACTAAGATGTCATTAACTCGCGTTTGTTCCCTCACCCAATCTGCTCCTTTCTTATCCCTTAACGTTACACCCATCATTCTTCTTTTCATAGCTCGTTGCGTCGTCCTCAATTTGAGTAGAACCCTTTTCGTAAGCCTCCAGGTTTCTGCCCCGTAGGTGAGTACTGGTAAGACACAGCTATTATACACTTTTCTCTTGAGGGATAATGGCAACCTGCTGTTCATTATCTGAGAATGCCTGCCAAACGCACCCCAGCCCATTCTTATTCTTGTGATTATTTCCGTCTCATGATCCGGATCCGCCGTCACTACCTGCCCTAAGTAGATGTATTCCCTTACCACTTCCAGCGCCTTGCTACCTATTGTAATTTGCTGTTCTCTTCCGAGACTGTTAAACATTACTTTAGTTTTCTGCAGATTAATTTTTAGTCCCACCCTTCTGCTTTGCCTCTCCAGGTCAGTGAGCATGCATTGCAATTGGTTCCTGAGTTACTAAGCAAGGCAATATCATCAGCGAATCGCAAGTTACTAAGATATTCTCCGTTAACTCTTATCCCCAATTCTTCCCAATCCAGGTCACGGAATACCTCCTGTAAACACGCTGTGAATAGCATTGGAGAGATCGTATCTCCCTGCCTGACGCCTTTCTTTATTGGAATTTTGTTGCTTTCTTTACGGAGGACTATGGTGGCTGTGGAACCGCTATAGATTTCATTCAGTAATGTCACATATGGCTCGTCTACACCTTGATTCCGTATGCTTGCATGACTGCTGCGGTTTTGACTGAATCAAACGCTTTCTCGTAATCAATGAAAGCTATATATAAAGGTTGGTTAAATTTTACACATTTCTCTATCACCCGACTGATAGTGTGCACATTGTCTATTGTTGAGTAGCCTTTACGAAATCCTGCCTGGTCGTTTGGTTGACATAAGTCTAAGGTGTTCGTGATTCTGTTTGCGATTACCTTAGTAAATACTTTGTAGGCAACGGACAGTAAGCTGATCTATAATTTTTCAAGTCTTTGGCGTCCCCTTTCTTGTGGATTAGGATTACGTTAGCGTTCTTCCAAGATTCCGGTACGCTCGAGGTCATGAGGCATTGCGTATACAGGGTGGCCAGTTTCTCTAGAACAATCTTCCCACCATCCTTCAACAAATCTGCTGTTACCTGATCCTCCCCAGCTGCCTTCCCCCTTTGCATATCTCCCAAGCCAAAGAAGAGTTGGCAGAATGAGATGGTAAACGTGCCGAAAGGGCTCGAAAACGTTACACGGCCGCGCAAGAAGTTTTATTATACGCAAATACACCCATGCTCTCCGGCAGTTGCGAGTAGCCAACGTCTCAGCGATTGGCGGCAGCGATCTTTTATTCCTTTCGGAACGGGGCAGCCTGCGACTATTCCGAAGAAAATTTAGTTTTGCTCGGCATATTAATGCATGTTTATCGCGTACACGTTACTTTGACGCGGTGAGTTTGTGCGGTTTTGTGATGTCGCGTTACAGGCAGGTGAAGTGGGTGCAGCCCGAAAACTTTTGATCAATAGCCGAGGGCTAATGGCGAAAAGGGGTCGAATCAGAAATAACTGTGTTTCTTTTTTCTGTCAAATCATGCATAATCAGTGTGTACACATCATATCAGGTGGGGAGGTATCGCGGTTTTCGTGACGTCGCGTGATAGACAGATGAAGTGGGCGTGGTCGAAAAAAGTTTTTGACCAATCGTGGAAGGCTGATAGCAGAATTGGAATCGAAAACTTTGGATTAGTTTTACATTATAGCGCCCCAGGTATCTGTATTGCGTTAGCTCTGACAAAAAAGCGTTTTCTGCGCCACAGCTATATTGTAGAGACCTATTTTTTTTAATATTATCCGCATATATACTGTCTTTTCAAAATGAATGCACATTTGCCATTGTTTGCGCCATTCAACTACCTTATCAATACCCCTGTTTACCCTGAGACGGTCTTCTTCAGCTGTTATTTCATCGTACAACACACAGTCGTCAGCGTAAAGCCTGATTTTAACGGAGAGGTTAGTGACGATATCATTTATATATAACAAAAAGAAAAGGGGGCTAAGAACGGATCCCTGCCAGAATTGACGGCAGCTATATCAGGTTATTTTTTTATCTACAGTAACAAACTGATGGCCGCTTGTAAGGTAGGCTTTATTCCATGCTCATGTTTTTTTTTTCATTTTTAAACACAGCTCCTAGCTTATGAAGCAATTTAATATGAGACACCTTATCAAACGCCTTGCTGAAATCCATAAATATCGCGTCTGTTTGTCTCCTTTTGTTTATAGTGCTAGCGAAGTCATGTACGATTTCAACTAGTTGTGTAGTCGTTGAAAGGCCACTTCTAAAACCATTTTGTGTGTTTTTTTAAGATGTCATCCTCATCTAAAAACCATATAGATGTTTAATAATTATATGTTCTAAGAAATTGCAAGATGTTCATGTTAATGAAATAGGTCTGTAATTTTTGATGGAAGATTTATCCCCAGATTTATGTAAAGGTCCTAGTCTAGCAATTTTCCAGTCTTCCGGTAATGATCCTTCGTTGACTGACCTCATGAATAAAATGCACAGATGTTTTGCAAATTAGTCAGCACAACCCCTTAGAAAACAGTTCGGAATATCATCTGGCCCTGGAAATTTTGTAATGTGAAGACCTAAGAATAAATTTAGAATGCCCTGTTCTGCAATAAAAATATCAGGAATGGGTGCCAAGGGAAGAGAAGCGCACTCAAGGACAGCAGAAACGTAAGCCGGAGGCTGAATTTGCAAGTAAGTTTGTAAAAGTAAGTTATTTTAGGTAAGTAATTTGTAAAAGCAAGTTTGCAGGCTGAATTTGGAATCAGATCAGAAACAGGGGTAATTCTAGACAGCTGGGGGAGGCCTTTGTCCTGCAATGGACTTAAAGTAGGCTGCTGCTGCTGATAGTTAGGATAATGACGATGATGAAAAGCTTCAGTCCCAACGGACACGCTCCAGTCGGTCGGTATTGCTGTCCTTTCGAAGCAAGAATATTATTAGTTACGCTTTAATACGCGACGCCTCTATACATCATAAACAACGTGTCACTACTAAAATGTCGCTTTGATATACCCGGATTAGGCAAATTATACCTATTATCCACTTCGTTTACGATCACCTCTTTATCGAAGAGGTGGGCGCTGGTAGTATATCTCTTTATGCGATGCTTTATAATTCTCCCTTTGATCTACCTTCTCAGTGCACTATCTGCGCCGTTGTTAAGATACTTGTGAAAGTTCATGTTTCTTCGTTGTTATGCGTGCTGGTGGTAGTAGCGCTTACACTTTGTTTTATTTTTGTGCACGCGATTTTACTTTAGAGCAGGCTGAACGGCGGAAGACCAATCCGTAAGCTCACACGCACACCATCCCTGTAGCGCAGTGGATAGAGCGTTGAAGCGCTAATCCAAATGTCCCGGCTTCAAGTTCCGACAGGGATGCACACATTTATGCGAGTTAGTTTTACACATGCACTTACGCAAAAAGAGTGCTCGCCTTTGAAGAATATGTCACCAAAGTTATATAAACGCTGAGCTTTTAAAAAGAAGAAGACGGCGATGGTACAAAATGACGACAATGACCTTGAGGTGTTGTTTCTCGGAAGCATATTTTCACAACTTATTGCTCTCCGAGTGCATTAGAAGTAACCTGTCGTAAGCTGTCGATGATGTTGGGAAGTCAATAAGAAGACGCTTTGTATAGCGGCTGCTGCCGCGTATGCCACGACTGCGCGCGGCCGTTAGGGCTGTATCTTCAATGCGATCTGCGATGGGGGACAGCGCACCACTTGCTGAGAGCTTCGTGTGCGCTGCGTTTGTGCCACTTCAAACCACCTTGTAATCCGAAGGAGCTTGGACGCGCGCTCGGCACGGCGGCGCCACGCCAGCGCAGCACTCTATAGCCCAGCGCGAGGCGCCGCTGACGCATCCGTCCTCCGTCGGCGTGCCCCGGATGCAGCCGTTCCAGAGATGCGACACGCTGCATTAGACGCCGGAACTCGCCATCCGGGACGCACCGCGTCCGCGCTTCGCCGCTGGTGGCAGCGCGTTGCCCCGCACATTGCAGCGAGCTCGCAGTTTCGTATGGTCCCGAAACTCCTAGTTTCAAATAAGATGCGTGTGCGTCTAGGCGGCGCGGCCCGGCGAACGCGGTAGACCATAGAGGGGTCAGCCTTCGCGACACCGTAACGCGACGAACTTGACGTCGCCAGCCTCCACCGGCGCTGGCTGACGCGCACGCTGCGCCGGACTACAAAGCGTCCTACATTTGCGCGTTGAAGCGAGACGCAGCGCGATGGTCAATTCCCTCGCGGCCGCCGCCGCGCCTCCCCACTCCAGCGTTTTGACAGCGGGTTGCCTCGGTAGTCGAGTGCTATGTGTTCTTGTTTGCTTGCGCCTACGTGTGACACCATGCTTGTTAATTTTGTTAGTAAGCGAACATTTACAAGTTTATACTTAATCCGTATAGCTGTCTACTAATTTGCTATCGCATTGTGTGCTTCGCCTTTCTGGGGAAACTGTGACGTTTTTGGTGAATACTAGCTAATAATTTTGCTCTGTGTTTTCTTTTCTTGTTTTCGCCTTAATATATCTATAGGATTCGAGGTGAACTATACATTCACCACAACCTACACGTTTCATACAGGCATGATAAATTATGCGTAAACATTACGTGTCATGGTAAACTCCGTGTATCGTAATAGAACAAAGAACAAAGAATTCAGCTGATTATTCAAGCTCAGGACGCGTCCATTGGCCTTATAGGTATTCGTTGAGTGACGTGACTAATGTAAAAAAAAAAAAAGAACGTTAACGCCCCAGCCTCCTTTTCTTTCTGTTTAGACAGTAAAACCTTTGAAACGTTTTCCAGCACTCTAATTGCATGCAAAGCAGCCTGCTTTTTAAACCTAGCCAACAGTTTTCTGGAACTTATATGATTCACTACACATGGATAATTATCAGTATACACTGCTACATATTTTCCAGCAGACGCATATTGCCTAATCAGACAACGAGAAAGAAACAAAATGAGAGGTGAAGGGCGGAGATACAAAGCAGATGAATGGCCCCGCTGGCTACTCTCCACTGGGGGATGGGGTAAGGGCAGAAAAAGATGAGGTGACAAGAAGGTTGAAGAAAATCTATCTGCACAAATTTGTGTGATGAAAATTCCTCTGTGAACACAAGGGCGTACGCAGGCTTGTTCGTCAACAGGTGAGTAGGCCGCAGAGCATCTACATGTCGTGGCTCATGCCAGGAAGGCAGCAGAACTTCAGATAAACGTTGTGAGCGCGCAGCTATTATAGACAGTTTAGGTTAACGAGCATAAGTAGTCAGTCGAATTCACTTTTGACTATATTTAACGAGTTTTTTTACCACTGTTTGCAAACATATTTCTCGCGGCAAGCTTGCTAGAGGTACTGTGCGAAATGTCATAGATTTAAAAACTTCAAGGAACACCACAGATAAAAATTATCTTAGCTCTTATAAAAGCTATCTTTCTGTAACACAGAGAAAGCCACTGTCCCCGTGAGATGAGGTTTAGTGAGACACAAAAAAGTCGCATTTTGGCCTCAAAGGCCAAACGCTGAATGCGATGACAAGTTATTACACAGCTGTGCGCAGTAGGGTCACGAGTTTCATCGGCTGTAAACACTGCTGTAAACATTCGCTTTCTAACTAAATAAACAAGCACGCAGTGTCACGAGCGCACAGGAAAACATGAACACATATCAGTCTCTCTCTCTCTCTCTCACTGTGAGAACGCTCGAGCGATGCGGCAGATGCGGCGAGCGAATTCCTCTTTTTGCTGTCTCTTGCTTCAGCGCCAACTGGTCACGTGAGTGCACAGCGCACATGATCTTCGGTCGACTAGCCTTCCAACCGAACGCCGACTTCCTCCAAAATGGGACGCGCGAGACAGCGCTCAGCCGCGACATGCCCAGCCGCCGCCGGAGTAGACGCGGAAACGCCTACTACCTTGTCCCCGCCGCTCTCCTAGCAGGCATACAACTCCACTCTCCCACTCCTTGTATTTCTACCTTGTGCGCGCGACAAGACTGCGGCGCACGGAGCCGTTGCCTCCGTGATAGCAGGCCTGCGCACTCTGCTTTATGACGCCATGCTACTTGGACCGGAATTGCCATTGCCAAGCCCGGCGTGACGAGAGCGGTGACGTAAAAATCACCGCGGCTTACTCGGGAGCGTCCCCATTAGATTCTATGGCTACCGTGCGAGGTAGCATGACGCCATGGGTAGAAGTGCACCGACCTTCTGCTACCGAGAAGGCGTTGACCAAGCCTCCATCCTTCTCGGCTGACACTCGCGTGCTTTCCCTCGCATCTAGAGCGTATACGGCGCGCGACGCATACGTTATCAGTCGAAACGAATTTCGCGCTTCCCTGCAGTGTCCGTTTATGTAACCAAAGTAACAGACAGATCTAAATGAAATGCCCTGTGTGGCACATTTTGACAACTTAGGTGGATGAAATAAATGTCTATGGAAGTACCTTGCAATTGGCCTTACGTTGCAAATTCGAAAAACAAAAGAAACCTCCTCAACATCGGTGCTAAAGATTAACCTTTGGTGAGTTGGCACAGCGTATTTGGAATTTTAAAACAGCTTAATACAGCAGGAGACCGCAAGAAGAAAGATAAGCTGAAGATAAACAGACACTGAGCTGTCGCGATCAGCCATTATGTCTATCTTACCAGCAATGTTGACAAAATGGGAAGAGAGAGACATAAATGTGGTAACGAAACGAGATAAAGGAGGCGCATACGACAATGACGATAACCCGCAGACACTACACATACGCACATTGAGGATGCGCCGAGAGTAAGGTACTTGGGGAAAAAAACGTAGAAAGCAACGACAACGTCAATGCCAACGGCGACGACGCCACGAGAACACCACATTGTTTACGTGCTAGTCCACAACTTTCACAGTCACAAGTGCCCGACAACGCAATACTGCAAATTTGCAGACGAAATGAAATAATTCAAATCTCGTAGGTGGCGCGGCAATGCGTTATTTTGCTTTTGTTATCAACTGCAGTAGACATTTTTGGCCTCAGAGTTATTCCCCAGACGGGAACTTCAGAAAGAGCCATCGGTCCCTAAATGTATGAAGCCTATATAACACAGCGGTTGCCTCTTCACAGTGGCCTAGATATTGATTTGTCAGAAAAATAAAAAAGAAAAGGAACATATAATTTTTGATAATGTGCAAGGAGACCTTAAATTTGAAGGTAATCTCAAATTACACACTGCAGTCACCTTGGGCAGGTAGGTGCTTACATTGTCCTTCTGAACGATGAAAACCAAGAAATGTGACTGGTTTACGTAACACAAACTAAAATAAACATACTGTAACAAGATTTTCAGAATAAAATATATTTTAATATACCAAGGTTAACTTTAATATACCAAGGTTTAATGTTAGGTGAACTCAATAACTCGATCATTTCTCCCAAGAACATTTCAAATACGCATCTACAAAATTATATTATTGGTGGCCGCGTGACAGGAACCACTTCTCAATGCCGCGCATCATGGCAACAATATCTCTTTATATGAACAAAGATCCTACAATCGCCATTCTACTTGCAGAGTTAATGTTCTATGCTCAAGTGTCATCATTTTTTGTTCATACTCTTACTTTAGCTGTGGCTGAAGGCTTGCGAACCTAATGTGTACGTTTTTTTCTCTGTTTTTTACAGGTTTGTAAACATGTATGAGGCAGAAATAAACGTCTCCAAATGTATTTCAGTAATTGTTCCTACTCCGAAAAAACTATTTGTTAATGTGAACGTAAATGTACGCTTTCATTTCCCCTGCTGTTTCTTACTGTAATAGGTCGCAGACATTCGTCAAGCGTTCCTCGCTTTTAATCTCGTGCCTTTCATTCATCAACGCCCTGTATTGAATATAATAATAATAATAATAATAATAATAATAATAATAATAACTATTATTATTATTATTATTATTATTATTATTATTATTATTATTATTATTATTATTATTATTATTATTATTATTATTATAGTTGTTGTTGTACACTATAGAACCACCTTCGCTAGCGAGGATCCCACACAAAGTGGGAACGGACATTATGCGACGCATTTTTGCGGGAATCTAGCTCTGCAGCATTGTTTAGCGTTCCTCAACGCGTGACAGGTTGATCAATGAGCTTCTGTCAATTCTGTATCCGTGTGTGTGACGGGAGTACATTGAATTAGATTTACCGCGAGTACGTGTGTATGAATACAGGAGCAAGGCGACGACGATGGTAATGACGATAGCATACGATCGAAGTGAAGTGAACGAGGAGCGTCGAAGTCCGAGATGGGTAAGGAACGCAGAAAACTAAGCGCTCACTGGTGCCAGCACGTGCTATCGCTTAGAGGACAAAAAAGGGGTAACTTGACCGTCATACCGTAGCATAACCTGAAGCCCATGTGCTTGTGCAGCAATTAAGATGAGTGACTTTGTGCAGCTGCTCACCCTGGCCTAGCCATCATGACGCTGCCATAGTGAAATTCGACGCAGCGTTGTCGCACTCGAACACTATGTGCACCAGGAAGGAGCACGCCTTGATGTTTTATTAGGCGGCCTAGTAACGACGAGAAAGGCCCTCAAATTACTTACAAGAGTTGGGAGGAACGAGGAGGCAGTGTCTTGTTGTGCAGCGCTCGGAAATCAACGGTCGCCGAACCTTGGCAGTATCTAACCCGTGCCACCGGGGACCAGCGCAAATGGTACCAGGAGTTCGAGGCGAGAGTCGAATTCGAGAATCGGAGTAAGCACTTAGTTTCTGCGTTTCTTACTCATCTCGAACGTCGACGGCGCTCGCTCACATCAATTCGATAGCAGGAATTATGCTATTGTGATTACCATCGTCGTCGCCTTGCTGCTGTATTCACACACGTGCACTTGCGGTAAATCTAGTTCAATCTACTTGCGTCACATACATGGGTACAAGAGAGAGAGAGCAAGCACAGGAAAGAAAGGCAGGGAGGTCAAGCAGACAAGCACCCGGTTTCCTACCTTACATGGTAGTGGGGGAAAGGGTAATATAAAGAGGAAAAGAGGGAGACAGTGAGCACTGAGTGCGTGTGGGAGGATTGAAAGGGACACTATAAACGGTCTCTTAAACCGGTGCACTTCAAGTAGCGTACTAGTGCATGAATCGCTTTTAGTGTCAATGATGGTTGCGGCCACGGTCCGGGTATCTTTGACTCGGAGAATGGTCTTGAGTCCAATCGGTTTAAAATTGTCTGCAGAGAGAGGCGTTGTACGTCGTAGCGAGGGTAGGTACACATTAAGTGATCGATGGTTTGATCGCACCTACAGGATTCGCGCACCGAGCTCTCGGTCATTCCCATACGATAGGAGTAAGCGTTCGTGAACGCCACTCCCAGCCACATGCGGCCCAGCAAGGTTGTTGAACCGCGGGAAAGGCTAGATAGCAGTTGTAGCTGTAATATGGGGTCCAGTTTGTGCAATCAGCAATTGAAGGCATTTCAACTCCAGAAATACTGTTACTTTTATCGTGCAAGCAGGCGAGGGTCACTGGCAGCGTCCGACCTCGCCAAAGGTATTGGACGCGTCTGGGTGTCTTCGTGGGCAGACGGGGCAGCCCTGTCAGCACACTCGTTGCTGACGATGCCACAGTGAGCAGGAATCCATTGAAAGATAATGTTGTGGCCTGTTTCGAGAGCATGGTGGTGTACTTCCCTGATGCACGATATCATCTGCTCGTAAGTTCTGTGATCTAATGCAGACTTCATACTGTGAAGAGCTGCATTAGAGTCACAAAATACGACCCATTTCTCTGTCGGCTCATCGGTGACGCACATCACAGAGATATGGAGAGCGGCCAGTTATGCCGATGTACATGTAGTCATGTGTGACAATTTGAATTTAACTGTAACCTGCCTAGCTGGAACGACGAATGCGGCAGTTGAGCTGGTAAGTGAGGTCAAACCGTTGGTAGATATATGTATGCGGTCATGATACGTCTGGTGCATTAATAGGCTTGTCAGTTGTTTCAGAGCCGGCGATGGATGACTGGCCTTCTTTGTAATTCCTAAAATAGCAAAATTCACTTGAGGCTGTCGCAGGCACCACAGGGAAGGCTTCGCCATCGGTACATAACATGGCGGTATGCACTCTTGATGAGCGCTAATCGCCCTTAAAAAGGTCGCTTAAGGTCTCTCGGCTGATAGGGAGGCTAAGTGATGTTCGGGGATCCTTCATAGATGGCGAATGTGTGCTCTGAGAGAAACGACAGCTACGTGTGTCCTGATCATATGGACTCCCGCGATGGCAAGTGTTGCTGCTGTTGAGGTGCACCGAGGTATCCTTAAACACGTGCGTAGGGCTGGACCTTGTATGCTCTCCAAAGCGCGAAGGTTTGTCTTGCATGCAATTGGAAAAACTAGCAGACTTTAACGTAGCACTCGGAGAAAAAGTACCCTGTACAGCAGAAAGCTGAGCTAGTTGGTAAGGATTCATAATGCAAAAAGGGGTAAGGCGTGCAGGGACGGACGCAAGAGAAGAGGAGGGGACAACATGAACGTCGGCTATCAGTTGATGGAAGCACTGAGTCGAAGATGAGTTTTCTGTCTTCTTTCTTTAGCTGTCTACTAATTTGCTGCCGTAATCGATGCTTCGCCTTTCGTGCAAAACTGCGACTTTTTTTAGTATTCCGCTAGTGTGTCTGATTGCTCTCCTTAAGAAAACGCCGAGGAGACCGGTGGCTGCCCCTGGATTATACCATATCATCAAAGCACCACAAAAGAGATGGCCAATAATATTTACAATATATTACACGTTGCTAACAAAAGTTATTTGTCGAGCGGTTCTCTTTGCACTGATGCCTCCACAGAAGCGAACAACGAGAAGAAACCTGATGGCTTCTGTGTACACAGATGTGTACGAGCGCTTCGTTCAATCGCTGTGTGTGTAGATTATCCCAGAGGCACCAATTTCTTGTGTCGCCGCTGCTGTGACGTTTAGCAGCGATATTACGAGCAACGAGAAGCAGTACTAATGGTGTTCTGTGTGCTGTCCTTCAGCAGAGCCCGAGAAAGACAGCCATGAGCGCCTCCGTGAGCGGAAGATCGAAGCAGGTAGCAGCGGGCGGAGAAGGAATGCATTGATTTTGTTGTGACCGCTCGGAACACAACCAAAGCTCAAAGCATCCTTTCTGCTTCACGTGCGTGTGTCAGAAAACCAGTGTGGCTGCTCATACGTGCTTCCAGTCGCTCGCTAATGCGTTCTTCAAGGGGCGCTTACAGGTCGCTTTGATCCATGCGCTAAAACAGGTCAAACTTGCGTTTGAAGCACTTCCGTCGACCTGGATAATGTGCTTACGTGCATGTAGTGAGGAGTTTGTTGACCATGCAGACGTTCCTTGGCACCCACCCTCTCGTGGGTAATCCATTACTGGACACTTCTCCAGGGCGCTTACTTTTTTGTCCGAGACAGCGCACGCAAAAGATGCACATAGCCGTTAAAACGTTTGATCAAGGCTTGTCTTGGTTGCGTAACTCCCTCTTTGTGTTTGATAACTGCTTGACGTGATCTAACTAACCGCCTTGCTTTAACAATGTTCTAATGAAAAAGTTAAGTTTACAAAGTCCATCCTGCCAGATGCAGGAGTCCTAAGTATCCCAGTTAGAGACTTTCGCACGACGTCAGGTTGTGACAGGAGCAGGTTTCCTAGCGCTCATGAGAGCATTCTGGCATTCTGGTAATCGATATCGATGCATTCTGGATACATCAGCCTCCATGCCGGGGCCTCTGAATTCAAGGGCTGCGCGCAGAGGATGGGATGCACTGCTTCCCGGGGTGGCAACTAAGGCCCGAACTCACGTAATGTTCTTACGCTAAAGGCGTTCGTGCCTGCCAACAGTCATTTAGGACATGTATTAGCGATCAGCCAATGAAAAGCAGCACTTACGACGGAAAAACGTTGTGAATTCGGCCCCAGACGTTTAGCATTAATGAAGCGCAGCTGTCGACAACATCATGTTCTTGTCTGGGTTATTCAGATGGTCAGCTGAATGCAATGACAAAAAAGGGTGGCGGGGCATTCGAATAGCCAATAGCGCAGAAGAGCTGGCTGTTCTGTATAGACTTTATCGATTATACGTAGATTATTTTCGCTCAGAAAAGTTTGAAGTTCAACGTTTGAAAACTCGTGGAGAACTACAAGGGTCCTGCGATACACTTTTCATAAATATATAGTTTCTGAAAAGCCTGTTCGATTACTTTGCCTATGATTATTAGGCCATTTTTAACTGTCCTATAGAGCGCATAGCCAACGTATAATTACATATGATGGCTGCTAAATAACACAATGTTCAGACGAACTAAAACAATTGCCAGCAGAGCCATTAATTTGAAGAAGCTCTTGCTTGCTCAAAACTAGTCATTAATTAGTAGTAAACATTGCTCTTCAAGAAAAAAGTCACAGCTTCGCCGCAAGGGAGACTCAATGAATGCGATAGCAACGCATCGTAACGTCCTACGAAGTAAGGCTAGCAGCTTTAGGAGCGATATGAATTGTAGTAAACATGGACTTGCTAAGTAAGCAGGTGTGCCGCGACGTAGCCAGACCGATGTGAAGAGAGAAACTGGGCGACCACGGCAAGGCGCATGTCAAATGGTGGCGTTGAGAAGCGGCTCCCGTGGGCAGCGCGTGCTGGTGCGAAGGGCCGTATGCGCGTACGTTCTGTGCTGCCGGTCCGGGCCGCACGGCTTGTGTGCCAGGCGTCGAAAATGGGGCACATGAGGAGCAGTGGTCTGACGCTGAACCACACGCTTTGAGTTATTTCCATGAGCACGAGAACCACGTAACGACAAACTAACTGCACACAAGCTGGCCACGTTGCGTGGGCAGTCGTTTGCGGCTGCTGTGTCGTGACGCTGCCTTGGTGGCTGCTCGTGCGTGCGAAGACAGCTGCGGTCATGCGATTGTGGCAGGCATGATTGCAAATACAGCTCCATGCAAGGCACTAAATTGTGCTTAACGTGTACTTGCAGCCGTATGGAAATATAAAAAGCGTCGCTGAAGGCAGGCTTGTGCTTGCCTTGGTGTCAATACAGTGGTTCATGCGCAACTTGCAGGTAGATTTTTATCCGTGCGCGTGAGGTTGAACCATCACATGAGAAAGCATTAAAAGCTCCTTCTTTCCCCTGCACGTTGTCGCATCATAGTGTGTGATGCAGTTACATTGATAAGACATGTAGTGATAGGAGTTTCGTAAGCAATTGTGTTATTTTGGTGCAGTTACCCAAGTAGTGAGCATCACATGGAGTCGCAGTTCAGCCAAAAGGAGAAGCATCAATTGCGACAACAAATTAGGGGACAGCTACACGAAGTGAGGATACTAGATTTATCGGCCGCATAGACTTGTAAACATAGGCATACAAACTAAATTAACAAGCATGGTGACAGCGGGCACAACAATCATGAACGCATCACACTCGATGACCGCGATTACCAAGCATTTTCACTTGCGCATACAGCATAGAGCGCGCGGCGAAGGTAACATGTGGAACACCACGACGACGGCGACGTCAGAAATGCGTCTGGTGTGTCCATAAGATTGCTAACGCAATAAAACAAACGGTAAAATGTCTGGCACGTGGAAGCAATTTTCTTGCGCGTGCGACATCGTTTGCAGCTTCCGTGCATCAGGAGGACATTCGAATACCTGAAAGAATATAGGAGTAAATGAGAAGCACGCATAGAAACATAAATAAAGAAATAACTAAAGAAAATAATGAATTAACGAATTATTAAAAATTATGTCCGAAGCCATCGGAAATTATTGTCAAAGTCATATCCTTCTTATGTCATCTGCTGCATCTCCCCCCGTCATCTATGAATCACGGAATTTTGCGGGCTCATCAGCAGAAGCGCAAATCGGCAGTCTCGCTTGCAATAAAAATGCCGAGTGATACTGCGACCCAGCGTCTCTTCGTAGCAACCCCCACTATATCCCTTGTATCCTGGCTGCAATCTAATAGCAATAAAAGATCATCAAAGGCACCATCAAGCTCGATGCGGAGATGTATATTGCGGATGGGGCGCTATCGTTTCAATGTATATAATGTTGCGTACCCCCTGCGTCAACTTTGCACCTCCATTCTGAGGGATTGGCCAAATTTGGGCCCTTATAAATATGACTAACTGTTAGGAAAACAGTCGCAGTTTTGCCCGCAAAGCGCAGCATCGATCGCGACAGCAAATTAGTGGAGAGTTATACGGAGTAATGATAGTAGTTTGATCGGCCGTATAAACGCGAAAACATTCGCTTACTAACCTAATTAACGAGCATGGTGTAAGCGCGCACAGGTAAACATGAAGCCATCACACTTGATGACCGCGGACACTCTGTCAAAAAATCTCGCACGAGCAAGTGCGGCAGCAGCAGAAGCGAACGAAGTGACCTTGGCGCTTCCTATCGCTTCGACGCAAGCAGCAGCGAAAAAACAGCACACGCAAAGGTACGAGCCGTCTGCAGATCACATTCAAAATACGGCGAGCGCGATTGCGCACGGCCGAGCAAAGAACGCAGTTGCTGGCGTTTGTTCAAAACCGTATTCCTGACCGACCATCCTAGGGCTCTAGTTCTGGCTCCACAACTAGCACTTTTGCACAGTTTATTCTTGTTTAATTTTTCTACCTTATAGCAGCTCATGAGCGGCCTCGGGTACGTTTATGCGTAGATGGCGCAATATAAGTGAGATTAAACTTGTGCGATTGGTGAGATTTGGCAGTACTTAATTTATTGCTTTACACTCAGAATCCGGGGTTCCGCTGGACATTCGCCAATGGTAGTGGAAATTGGTAGTATCAAATTCAATAAGAATATGTTGGGAAGGTATTGTTTGGGAAGTATTTACTGCCAAGGCAATTTCGCACGAGTGAGGGCAGAAATAACTGCAAAAGAAACTGACATGTTTTTTTTAGTTGCTCATTTAAATTAGTGGTTGCAGGAATACATTTCCAGCAGTCTTGTGTACTAAAGACAGAACGTCATTTCATTCAGCAAAAGTTTACAGGGAATGCAAAAGCACCGCAAAAATGAAATTGCTGCAAAAAAGAAAAAAAATTTACAGCTGCCAACAAAATATTTTCTGCCTTTGTTTTTGGGTAGCTAAGTGCGAAACTTTCCATAACTCTGGAAACATAGACATGGCATCATTCGAAGTGCATTTTTTTTCTCCTTCCCACGGTTCCACGGCAAGCCCAGTTGTACTGAGTGCAGACCGTGATATCGTATACGCTTAGCAGTCGGAATCCCGCGGGAAATTTGTCGCCAGCTCTGAGCGGTCTCGGGACGCTTCTCTAATGATCGCCAAAGCGATCTCCACCACTTCCAGCAAAACGGCGAGATCACTGGAAGTTGTGTACAGCAACTTTGTCGATGTGTACATTCTGCCGACACTCAAGTCTGCAGTGATAACAGCTGGCAGTTGTCTATTTTAGGTGGTACAAGAACAGCGCAAACTACACGACACAAAGAAAGAGAAACCAGCGCAGGCTAAGCGCTGTCTAATAATTTGAAATGGCATTTAGCTCCTACACGATAACGATGCGAAATAATCATGTAGTTAATACAAATTACGCAAAAAAAAGCATTCGCGTTCCAATTGAGTTCCCTTCAGCTCTACGAGTAATGGAGACCCCAGCCTCGGTGAGCTATTTTTACAACAGGCCTGTTACGGAGAGTCCCTCAATGATTGTTTTGCAGTGACAGTGACGGGGCGGTGGAAGTTTCTTTAAAGCTTAGTTATCATTACTTATAAAATGATGATTCCTTCGCTTGTACCTCACTTAAATTGTCAACTTTCTTGCGTAGTGTCCTGGTTCGTGAGTAATAGATATATATATATATATATATATATATATATATATATATATATATATATATATATATATATATATTTGGTTCACCTTGTATAGCTTCTGCCATGTAACGGTCACCTGGGTCCCGTCAAGCCGCTTTCACGGCTTTTAGCCCAGCGAACCTTCCAGCATATCGTCTGGTAAATAAACTTGAATTGCACTTGAATATACAATATCCGCATATGAGTACCTTCGCATCGTAACGTTTTTTATTGATGTTAAACGAAAAACGAATGCCCCTTATAAACCTCAGATATATTGAAGTGCATGAAAAGTTTTGGTTATAGCAAAGTACTGGCCATTTTATGACCTGATTTCGGGCCGTGGCAGAACAGACCGCTATAGCACTTGCGAAAAGTGTGAGAATTCCCTCATGCAACTATTGTTGACATATGCCATGTTCAGATCAGCATGCATTTGGGGAAAGTCCCTTATGCGTCTAGACGGGCTCAAAAACCTTCTATGCCTGTTTTTGCAGTTTCACTAACAGTATGCAACACTCACGTATTTTATATTTCAGAGCAATGCGGACAAGGATAGACGCATTTTTGAAGTGTGTGTGTTTATTTTATGGCAAATGTATTTTCGAAATGCAATATACGTGGATCAAATACAGCTTTTCAAAAAAAATTGTTTAGGAAAATGTTTGGGGTATTGTCATGCGGCCGTTATGAGCTGTAGTATTGGGGTTCGGTATGTCTCGACAGAACTCTGCGTTACACAAAGTTTATACCTGGTGGAAATGTGGAGCCACCTTACTGAAATGCGGTACAATCTGTTAACCTTTCATGCTTCATTATAGGAGCGTTACAAATATTTATTGAGCCGTCGTTATTGCGGTATGACCTCGCTTCATGCGTGGTCTGCCAGGCGTCCTCAGTACATTCAAAAGGAACCTTGTTTATATGTGTTGACAATTAAGGGCGGGTTATAAGTAATGTGTATGCGAAGTTCTGACAATCCGCCGGGGTCGCTCAATGGCTATGATGTTGGGCTTCTAAGCACGAGGTCACAGGTTCAGATCCCGGCCATGGCGGCCGAATTTCGATCGGGGGAAATGCGACAACACCCATGTTCTTAAATTTAGGTGCGCGTTAAAAGGAAGCTGAAAGCTTCTCCAGAAAGAATGAGTGAAGAGCAGTACGTCGTGGTTTTCAACCCTCTGAATTCGAATATCGCATCGAAACTGAGCGAAAGAAAGCGCAAACATATTTTATTTCAACCAAAAGTGCAGCAGCAGACACGCCCAGCTCGCGTGCCTCGTTTCCGCCTGTGATTGGTCGGGCGCCTCGTGACGTCAACAATGGTGTTCGTCCGGACCGACTGCTGCCGCTACACACGAAGCAGGGTGCAAGGTAGTTTGGTGCTGTTTTGCTGAGACGGTTATGGAAAATTTCGAGAGCTTGCGTTTCACTGAGGAGTTCGGCGTTAAGTCCAAACTCCACGAGAGCGATTTTGCCCGCGACGGTGACGGGCGATGGCTCCTAGCGACAAAACGGGCCGTCACTTGAACAGATCGCTCGGTGTTGCCGCTCGATCGCTCGTTTCTAGAAACCTAGAACTCGTCGCTCGTCGCCCGGAAGTGCTATGAGCGACTAGCCAATAAGCCGGAACTGGATGTACATAACTCAAATGCTACTGTTTGTCGCACGGAACGAGCAAACTATAGAATTTTACACGTGCAAGAATAAGAACCTAGTGCAAGACCTTCAGAAATATTTTATGCTCCTTTTTCAGTAAGATACATCAACTTAAATTGATAAAGCATGCGTCACGCTAGTTTCGGCGCGTACATTGCTGCCCTCATACCGGGAAGTCGTCGCTCAAAGCCGTCGCTCGCGTGGAGTTCGGCTTGCAGGCGACGAGTGAACGCGACAGCCATCGCCTCGCTTGTCGCGCTGTCGCTGTCGCGTGCAAGATCACTTGTAAGGGGTTTATACTTTACTCCCTACATGTACGAGCCAATTGCGAAGAGCCGGCCTCTCTAAGAAGCAAAAAATGCTGGTGCAAGCACTGCTTTCCACGAGAACGAAGGTGAAGTGTTAGCATCTCCTTGTGTTAGAAATGTTCTTTGGCGAGTATGTTTTTTGCTAAGCTGCATTCAGCGTTCCAGTGAGTACGTTTCCGGCCAAATAACCGTAGTGTTATGTTCCTGCATGCCTCCTCGTAGAACGTAAGCGGTGATGCGATCTTCGGCATTTGCGCGCTGCCCCAGAGCTATCGGCAATCTGCACAGACGGCTTAAACGCGGGAAAAGTGTACAGGCTGTTGTAGCATGTGTAGTATAGAACATTCGTCAGCGAGCCATCCGCACGCTACTCGTAACCGGCGAATTCCGTCGGTTACGTGAGAGGGTCGGTTTCTCTATGTGTGCGAGAGAAGGGGGAGCGCAGCGTCGTGGCGTGAGCAGGCTTTCTAACACAAGCGAACTTTACACTTGCACTGCGTTATGGTAGCTGCATGCAGGCTGTTTCACAACACACGTGCGAATAGAAAATTCGCGGTGCTTGGCGATGAAACCCGCGTCCAGGGCGGGAGATAAACATGCACCTTTCGTTAAGCGTGCTTACGCGAAGGAGAAACCAAAGCACACATTATTGATAAACTCCGGTAGTAATCGTCACGGAAGTGGTTAGAGCACAACACTGTTGTTCTTGATCGCTGGAAGTTGTTTCGCTTCACAGCAGCCTCCCCACTTGGCTGAAAGCTTTTTGTCTTGCAGGAACTAATGGAACATCGGAACATCGTCGCGGCCGCTGGTGTTCGTACAAGCGTAGGCTGCACAGAACGCCGGCATGATCGGCCTACAAGTTCAATTGATGCTGTGCACGTCAACTACCACTCCTATATACACGCAAACAAAGGAATGTAGGGTTGAGCGAAGCAGATCAGGACGGCACACACGCAGAAGTACGCCCGGTCAGGCGCGGTCGCGGAGACTGCGAAGGAACGGAACACCGGTGCTGACGTCACTACGCCGCGGTTTCCGGTCTCTGCTCGCATCGTCAGCGTCAGCAGCAGCGCGCGGCGCTCGACGGGGGGCGGAGCTACAGCGCAATTTTAACCGACGATTGCGTCGCTCCTAAGTGAAAAATGCCCCTCAAATTTTACCTGCATGGTTTATAAGGTTCCCGCATCCGTATATGAGCGTGTTATTGAATTCGACAGACTCTTCAGCTTCCCTTTAAAGAATTCCAGGTGATCGAAATTGTTCCGGAGTCCCCCACTACGGCGTGCCTCATAATCAGATTGTGGTTTTAGCACGTAAAACCCTAAACTTGACATTTGAAAGTTCAAACTGTGTGGTTTAAGTAGGATTTAGAAGTAAATTACGTGTGCAAGCGATCTAGAACTTTAGAAGTGCGTTCTGGGAACAACGCAGAATTTATCACGCTGTCCTGCACGGAACAGCGATGCCCGCAACCAACATCATGATTAGGGAAAATCGAGGGGACATTATTATCGATGTTCCCGCGAAGTAAAATGGATACGAATGAATTATTCCCTTTGCAAATGTTTCCTTTTCGATTGCATGAAACTAGTATATTTCGTGAAAGTTCTAAAGTGCGGTATTTAATTATGGACAAAATAACTTCTTATTGCAACCACTCGAGAAAAAAAAAAAGGTTTCCAGTTTTACTGGAAATCGGATTGTGACTGCACTATCCCATAAGTGTTTTTAACAACAGTTGCTACTTTGTATACGAACATCATGTTACGCAAGTGATCTATATGACATGAATAATCTGCCACCAAAAGAAATAATAAAATGCCACGCTCCGAGCTATGTGTATTACAGGTCACTTCCAAATACCTTTTGTTCAACTTTTTTTTTCTCATTACAGCCAGCATTAACCTACTTTCACGTGCCTAGAAGTCCCCCGAGCTCCCATTTGCAAAATACTGTATCACAATATTAAAGATTTTCTCCCCTTACGTACTTGCATAAAGTTTGGGCTCTCCTGGATTTTTCATTTTTGAAGAAGCCAGTTTGAATGTGCCGCAGGTGGCACATGATGGTTTGAACTCCAGCGGGTGCTGAAACCAAGGAATTTTTGCATGTAAACACAATGTCATCAGCTTTTATCGGCAACATATCCTTACATTTGATTCGGCTATGATAGCTTCAGTGCTTATTTTCCATCACACAGCTAAGTTAGCTACAACATTGGTCACGCCCTCTTTTTTTTTACGTAGAGAGGAAAAAACCCTGAAAGCGAATCGCACTTAATAATAATGGGGTGTTTCTCCTAAGAATGGAAAACATTCTGGAAGAAGCGTAACACAGGCCTCGGTGGTACAATGACGTAACAACATCTTCGCATATCGGGACGTCACAGTAATGAACACGTTCACTCGACAGAACAAAATTAAATAATCCATCCACGGTCCCCCCGGGAAGACTGTCGGATAAACGAATTTTTAGACAAGAAGCGGCGCTTCAGAGAAACCGTGGGACCTTACGAGATCCGAAGACTACATTTAGAAATGTCCACGTGAGCTTTCAAGCCCACAAATAAAATAATATTAACAATAATACAGAAACGTCAACACCAGCTGCCGCTGATGAGTTCTTAAGGTAGGAAAACGTCGTCGGGTGCCGACCTTAGTCCGAAGTAAATGAAATTCTTGTTCAGGAATCGTTGATGTGGCAGTCGATGTTTTTATTCTGTTTGCCACACGAACAAGATTGTTCTTTTTGTCAGAACTGTAGCGAGTGCGCTAGCACTACGGTTCTTTTCGAAATTGACGGTGCGGAATGGCAGCTAGAAAAAGAAAAGGAAATAAAAGAAAGGAAGACCGATGGCCCGCGAATCCTGAGGCAAGGCGAAAGAGCTCTGTTTTCGGCTGCAACTTCTGCGGAAATGTAGTGTCATTTAACGAGAAATGAGAGGTTTCTGGCGGCACTGGTGTCTCCTACCGTTCAGTATAAGTCTGTTTCATAAATGTTTCCAATAATTATGGCCCGTGCAACTCTTGTCGCTGCTTGAACGGTGTGCTACGAATTCATTTGCGCCATCTGCCAGAAATCATTTGGTCGAGGCAGTTTGGTTCTTAACGACAGGCGCCAATTAGTATAGTCATACGTAGTCCATTGTGCATTGTGCTCTACGCAGGGAAGAGGACCGCTCAAGCGAGCGATTAGACATACGCAAGCGGTTTCGTAGGAAACCTACGGTCCCCCACATCTCTTCTCCCTTTTCGGATTCGCCACTGAACTGGACTATTGCATGCATTTTACACCGAATTAGGAAATTTGAACTTGTGAACGGCTTCTTGTTACCAAACTAAAGCACAAATGTTCAGTAGGAATTAATCGTTTGCACCAAGAGCCGCTAGAATACAAGTATTGAAAGGAAGGGGCGAAACGTAACTTAACCATTACTTGGAACTTATCGACAAAATTGTCAATGTGACTAGAATCACGGAGAACAGTGCAAAGAAAAGCCACCGAGAAAGTGTACGCACAGAGCACAGTCGCACAGAGCACAGAGCACAGAAAGTGTACAGAGCACAGAGCACAGAGCACAGACGCACAGAGCACAGAAAGTGTACGCACAGTCTCGCCATCTGTATCTAAGAGCTGCAGGCCGCCGCCAACAGCTACAGTTCAATCTACATCAAACGCCACATATTCTATTAGGCTCGTTCTAAAGTTTTGGCAATTTTGGTGAATGCGGTTTAAATCAAGGATTCCGGGCCTCAAATGGATCGCACGTAATGCTAACGCAGTTCTCTAGTATTTACCGCTAAATCGCCCATGACCCTTCCCCCCCCCCCCTCCCGCTCTCACCGACCAGTGTTCCATACATCTTCTGCATCGAATACAGCAAGAACTCCATCAGGTGCGTACAAGGATACCATGAAGTTCTCGCAATGGTGCCACTTGCGCTTCCACTGAGGACCTGAGAAAGGTATAGGCGGGGTACACGAGCGCTTAAAAAGTCCTAAACGTTGTACGCACTACTAAGGGTAAATTCTCAACACTAGCTGCTTGAATTGTGATCATGCACCGACATGCGGCGACTGTGTTGATCTCAACGCCTGCATCGCTGTTTTAGTAATTACGCCACGAGATTCTTTCTCTGGGCTCAAAAGATTCGCAAACTTTTGTCATTTGCGTAGCCTACAAGCTGGACTCCAAATGGCACCTTCTCACATTATTTATCGTAGGCAATGCGCATATGTTTCCAAATAGCGGCTTCCTAACAGCGCGCAATTCTTCCCTCCTCAGAAACACCGCCAGCACATGATATTTGCTTCAATCAAGCTGCGTCTATCGATCAGGGATTGTTGGTTGATCATAACGAATCGTAACATAGCACTTCACTCTTTCTGACATTGGTGAGAAATTGCAAGGAAGCACGCTAACGTTCATCGCCGTGTCTTTCGGCCATTACGTACTCAGCATCGCATCGAATGGCAACGTTAGGCTGACGCACGAAATCACGCGTTCCTAAATTAGCGATCTCTTTCCAGTTCAGCTGTGATTGCCGCATTACGGGTCGTTTCGCACAGTTGGCAATGTGATGAGTTTCGGACCATCGCAGGTCCGTTGTAAGCGCACCGTTGATATGCCGATGACCGAGGGCGTCATATGCGGAATTCTTCGTTTGCTCTGTTCTGGTGGATGACGAGAGCGCCAGCCAGCTACTGGATGAGCGCGATTTGCATACAGATAACTTCTTACTCAAGGCAGCTCTGTCACAGCTGCTTAAACTTTGTAATTATACCCCTCGACGGTGGACGCATCCCGCATTTATGTGAACAGCACTTGAATGCGCAGTAAACAAAAAAAGGCGGAAAATTAGAAAGCACAGTTGCGCAGCCTATTAGGGGACAATGACCTGGCGAAACAGAAATTAACAAATGGTGGTGTAAATAAAAAACAAACTTGTGCTGACCGCTGTCGCTCGCAAGATATCTAGAGCGCCATGCAGATATAGTGAACATTCAGTTGTGGTAAAGACAGACACGACGTTTTTAGTGTTCCCTACCACCAGCAAGGAGTCCTCCTAAATATTCACCTCGGTGTGAACACGTCGCCTTGTATCTTTTCAAGGGCACCTTTGCGCAGTGTGTTGGTATTTTCACATATCTAACTGCACGTAGTATACCTCACTGTTATTGACCCCTTTCTCTCGCAGCCGAAGATTAATTTGTATTGAGAAAGGTGGATGTGAACCAGCTCTTCACTGTCTAAGAGGCAAAAAACTTCAGAAAGATTGGGTAAATATTCATGTTGGTGACATCGACTATATACGTAGTACCAGGTAGCGCAACGCGGTTCTGTGTAATAAAACAATAAAGCATGACGCAATACTTGTAAATAATATTCGCCCGTAAGTACCCCCAAGGCACACAGACATATTAATAGATTAGCACATAATAAAAAAAAACAGCTTCCTTGATTTCATGTATTCCGCTATACCTTTCATGGCTGACTAGACCTTAGCCACGAAGTGCCTCAGATAGCATCAAAATTTGACCGACGAAATAATGCCCTAGTGAGGGCACCTAAGTTCTGCGCAATCAAACAATAAATCACGACATAAAATCATACAAATAGATTCGGCTTATAGGTATCTCTAAAGAACAAGGACCTCTCATTAGAAGATCGCATGATATTGAAGGACGTGTAATTTTCTCAGATCACTTATATTGGGGCTCTTCAACTAGGTATGTGCCAACTCTGAGTCAAGCCTCCAAAATTGGTGAGCGCCATCATGAAACAAAGGATACAGAATGCTTAATATATATTCAGATGTGTGTCGTGCAGCTGCGCGCATGCAGCTCTGACCACCACCATTCCCTCGACAATCATAACGCATTGAGCTATTCCTGGCGACATGGTTGCGTGAACGTCTCACACATTGCATATGCAAAATGTTTTCTATCCACATCGGCATAAGGACGAAGCCTGAGCGCATAAACATGATATTTTCATCATACCGATGTTGGGACCTGTGCGATACGGTACCATAACATTTATTCGCAGGAGTATACAACAAAGCAGTTTCGTCATTGCGTCCATCGTCATAATATCGTCATCAACATCATCGCTGTCTTGCTACTGTCGTCGCACACTCAGTTGCTCGCCTTAAACAAATATGTTCACACGTGTAGTAACGCCTTACAGAACCCCAAATGACACTGCATAGCGAGCCACCTGCAAAACTTTTCGCATAACGTTGATTGCCACAATGGCTGATATCTTCATAATTGTTTCTAGAGCATAGCAGTCTAACTGTTCTCTCATGCCAGCATAAGGTGCATCGTACCAATGGCATATTGTAAATCACCGAGTAAATGCGCTCGCTTCCGCATAAAATCACACGGTATATTAGGTGGAATTGTATGGGTTTGTAAAAAAAACACAATTGAGATCTACATAAGGCAAATTGCAATGCACTTAATGGTTGTGGTGCTCAAGACATTCCTTAAAGCCTAAACACCTATCTTATATTATTGTCTTTCTTCTCGTGCAATGGATGATGAAGCGAATAACAGTTTCTCATTTTCTTGCCGCCAGTCTTGAAAGGAGCAGGAAAAGCTACTGTATACGTTACAGCCGATATATTGAACTTATATCACAATTATACCAAGAGACGATGCGGTGCCTCAATTGGTTCCTCTTGGGCAAGGAGAAGAAATTGAATAGCCCAAAATATACAGCATATATGTACGAAAAAATACTCGCACTCACAATTTGGTGGACGCCCCCTTGTCCGTCTGACATACCTATAGGGCGACTTTCGCAAAGCAAATTATTACACGAACACGTCCAAACAGCAATGTTTGCATCAGATCGCACATAGTACGAGTGGGATCAAGTATACTATTGAAATTAGGTACTTAATGGGTGATGAATGAAGCATCGTGCCAAAGGATGAAGAGAAAAGCAAATAAGACAAAGCTGCCAATTAGGTACAAGACTTCACCTAGCCGGTTTTTTTTTTTTTGAAAGCAAAAGCAATGCAGTTTGACGAATTGTTCAACGATCCTGGGCTGAACCGATTCACACCGTAAAACAGCAAGCCCGTAAAAGTCCTTCTTCAGTTGTTCAACGCGGCCACCTCGTCTCAGCTTTGAATACTATGGCCGTTTTGACAAGTACGCTTAGAGGTTGTTTCTGTTGTGCTACTGGTGACGCGCCGCGTTCTCAGCTGGTAGCGCGACCGCAGCTTCGCTAGCGAGAAACCAGTGGCACTCCTGGAAACATTTCTCCGAGTTACTCACTTGACATATTTTCATGGAGACTCATTTGCAAATTGATGCTGCCTAACTGCATTTATTTATTTGTGTTTCGTTTGCTCTTTAGCATTCCTTCAAGGTGAGGTTACCGTTAAACATTTATTGCGATGTTAGAATTTTTCTCATTTCCAGATATGTTGTGTCTGTCTTCATCAAAGACAATTTGCAACGATATGAACAGGTGCTAGAAGAGTTATTATATAAATGTTGTTGATGAATTTAATTTCGTAGCAGTAGTCGTTATCGGATTAAGTACCTTTTGCGCGAAGTGTGATGAAAATAAATCAATCGATCGGCTACACCAAATTTCTAATGTAAGCCATGCACAATCGCTGTGTATAACTCGCCACTAAACAAGTCGGCCCTAGAGCCAGCTCAGCCAGCGACGTGTTGCGTCCTTCTTCTGCTCACCGCAGTGGCGCACCCAACCGTAAACGTGCTTTTTTATATATTTTAGTTCATGCCGACATAGCATTTATTCCCGTCCTGAACCATGCGCTTACCGGTGGCCTTACTTCCGCTCTCTTACAATGAGCAAGCGTTGTGCACCTTTTCTTATACTTCATTTTCTTATGAAAATAGGTTGTTTTTATATTGTGTTACTCTGAAGAGCATGCCACCACTGACGATCCGCAAGTTCAGGCTTAGAGCCCAATTTGATCTACGTTTTTGTTTCGGCGTAGGCGAATGGCGTCGCATCAGCATTCAGTGACCTGCTTCATTTACGGTCAACCTGGTGTATTTCCGTGCATTGGTCTTACGCCAGGTGGTTTTGAGTTGTTAATTTAGTAATAAAGTACTAAAATGAATGATTGAACGGTGATTGCATTACCTAGTGCTGCGCATCACACAAAAGCGTAGGAGTGAACACGCAGGCACATGATTAAAGCGAAGATATCGTAGTTCGCATTTCCCCGGCATTATAGTTTTCGAATTTCTCTCCACGAAGTAGGCTTCCATAACACTGCAGCGAAATTCTTCAAGCGACTGCCGATTGTGCGCTTTCGCACCGGTCGTTGAGTCCTCTCGCGAATAGGTCTCCTGCGCTACTTTTTTTTATGTGTCCTCAATTTCACTTCCCGTATAGGACGATCTGGAAAAGCGCTCGGTATAATAATCGCGCGACTCATGCCAAATGTTAGCCTCAGTCACTATTAAGCTCCAAGTGCATCAGCTGTGGCATAACAAACATAACGATGCTCACTCAGCGTTCACGGTGCGAGCAATGATAAGAGGCCCTGTAACGTAAAACTATTCCAATATGTTTTTATTGCACTCTCCTGAAGCCAAATTTGCGTAAACGAATCAAACGCTCTCCTCGTTCATAGGAGGTCACTTTCGTTTGCTTGAAAAACGAATAACATTGCCTACACTGAGCGGCTTGTCTTATCTGATTGGTTCGCAATAGGCGAGGAGCACATTCAAGTGGAGAGGAATTCGATGGGTCCGAGCCACTGCACTAAAAATCGATTACTGGATGAAGAGAATGAGGCCGGCGTCCGCGATTGGCCCGCTTTCCCTGACATAGCTTCCTGTGGCTCATCGACAATCGCGGCGACATGCAACGGAAGCTTAAGAATGACGCTAAAACGGATCCTCAGCAAAGAAGAGCTGCCAGAACAAGGTCGTAAACGTGCCGAAAGTGCTCGAAAACGTTGCACTGCCATGCCAAAAGCTTTATTACATGTAAATAAACTCATGCTCTCCGGCAGGTGCGAATAGCCAGTGCCTGAGCGATCGGCGGCAGTCATCTTTTATTCCTTTCGGAACGGGGCAGCGTGCGGCTATTCAGAAGAAAATTCCGTTTTGTTAGACATAATAATGTATCTTTAACGCGTACACCTCACTTTGACGCGGTGAGTTCTTGCGGTTTTGTGACGTCGCGTGACACGCAGGTGAAGTGGGTGCAGCCCGAAAATTCTTTACCAATAGCCAAGGGCTAATGGTGAAAAGGCGTCGAATCAGAAATAACTGTTTTTTTCTTTTGTTCGGTGAAATCATTTATAATCAGTGCGTACACCTCATATGAGATGGGGAGCTATCGCGGTTTTCGTGACGTCGCGTGACGGGCAGGTGAAGTGGGGGTGGTGCAAAAAAGTTTTTGACCACTCGCGGAGGGCTGATTGCAGAATTGGAATAGAGAAGTTTGGAACAGTTTTACGTTATAGCGCCCAAGTTCACATCCGTCGATTCGGTCAAATCGATAGCGATTGAAAATAGTATGGAAGACACAAGGGTTGTCGTGAAAGTCCGTACATTAGACAAAATGAACCTACATCCTGTTTCACGAAGGTAACGAACGGTGGCCATGGTTTATTCCGCTCGTCTGCACGATGTCATAATACAAAATTGCCCCATGAGAACCTTTTGGAACGCTGCACAGGTGAAGCCACTGTCAGGCCCGGCAATTTGCCGTCATGTAAGGGTCATCTGCATGAAGACTGACATTGGATGCTGGCCACGAGATAAGATAATATCTTGTGTAGACAACGCGCGCTTCGCAAGGGCAAAATAAACCCTCTAACCGCCAAGGCACATGACGAGATGAGAGAGAGAGAGAGAGAGAGAGAAAGCCAGCACAGGAAAGGCAGGGAGGTCAACCAGAAGAGCACCCGGTTTGCTACCCTATACGGAGGGTGGGGGAAAGGGGAATACAAAGAGGAAGAAAAGGAGAGAGTAAGCACTGAGTGCGTGTGGGAGGGACACTATACGCAGGTGACCAGATGACTCGTCGATCAAAGGCATGCGGCAGGCGCTCTTTTCAGGCTCCTTTATGAAAAACAAAAACTAAGCTGGCTTTTCAGGCTGTTTTCTGTGTTTTCTGCATAATTAGTAATCCATCAGCTGTTGCGTTCATGTTTCTTATGCGCAGCATTTGCAGAAATTCTAATATGGCTTAGGAAGAAGCTTTAGCTCGGTACCAACTACGATTCACCTGTGCAAACACGTGCAAAACACAGAAATGATATTATGAGACAACCGATGAATCAATATTAAAAAAAGTTGCGTTCGAGAGAAAAAGATACACTCTATAGCAACTCCAGGAACTAGCATTTTTATTTACGGTTACCAATTATTCAGGAATATTTTCAAAATTTATGAGGAAAAATAAAATGTTCTAGCATGAAGTTTACAAATCCATAACCCTGCACCAAAGATAGATGTCGCACTTCTGCAAACGGCATCTATTAGAGCATCTCAGGAGGACAAAAGTGTTATTTTAAGTTTCCCTTATGAAAATGGTTATGTCCTTTATGTTTACTGTATGTTTCCCTGAGTTCACATGAGGAAACGTCCTTTATGTTTCCTCCATGTTGAAATTTGGCCACTGCTTTTATGTTTCCTTCATGTGTCCTCCCTTTATGTATCCCTTATGTTACCGTACTTTATGTTTCCTCCATGTTGAAATTTGGCCACTGCTTTTATGTTTCCTTCCTGTGTCCTACCTTTATGCATCCTTTATGTTACCGTACTTTATGTTTCCTCCATGTTGAAATTTGGCCGCTGCTTTTAGGTTTCCTTCGTGTGTCCCACCTTTATGCATCCTTTATGTGGCCCCAGTGATTAAATCCTGCATTTTATGTAGACATGCACAAATGAAGGGTTCCCTGTACGCATTTTATATTTAAGCACTTTTTATGAGTTTTAAAGCTTTGCTTGGTTTTCATTGTAAGGTTACTGTTCCCTGCATGATGCAGCATACAGATTAGAACGCTGCTATCGCACAGAAATTCATGCTAACTTGTTCTAAAATTACAAACTAATTAGACTTCAAAGAATATTTCAGTATAACACTAGGAGTACCATCGTACGTTGCTCACTGCAGTGCTGCTGCTGTTCTAGTTATGTCTTTCTTACTAATATAAAATGTAATGTTTGGGTGGAAAGATCTGGCTGTATTGGTGTTTGCACTTTTAAAAGAAAGTTTTCACTGACCTTTGTAAAGGTTTGTCTGAAATTAGGAGTAGTTTATTGGACTATCTGTATGTTACTTCAATTTGCCACGTCTGTTCACAGCAGACCTCTGGAATGCGGTGCTTGGATGATCGAGAGCTCACAGAGCACCTGAAAAACAAAACAAAAGAAAATATGTTTCACTTATTCAAACATATTCCTATAAGCAAGAACAGCTTGGCCTGTATGCACACAGCTAAGAAACTTGCAGCAGTCAGAAATAGCACATATAAATATCAGTGCAACAAACAAGCTTTTAACTAACTGTTTGAAACATTCTGCGCTGTTATCTGCCATTCCACTCAGGTATGAAACTGCTCACAAATTATTTTAAGCATTATTGCAGCAGCTCCTAAGTATTACATTAACTTTAGGAGTAGGCAACTGGCCAATAAACCTTTGTGTGCTACCTCAAGCATCGAGGTTCCCAAAGTTGAGGCCCTCCCTATGCCGTGAGCAAGAACTTGCCAATATTTACCAAAAAAGCTTGCTAATATCACAGGCCTCCCATCGAGCAACACTACTGCCTATGCCATAAGGTGCTGTGGTTAAAAGTTAGTTGCGCACACATTCTAATGCCAAATGGAAAGGCGTTACAATATCCTGTGCATTTTTTCACATTTTCACAAAGTTTTTGTAGTTCTTACACATCTTCATTGTAAGTTACAGGCTGCAGATGTGCATTCTACTGAACGTTTAGCACAACACTTTACTGACTTCAACATGCCACAGAAGGTGGCAGGCAAACATGCTGTGTATGTGTAACTACAGCAAACTGAATGGTAGGAGCATCTGCTGCACAAGCATGAAAAGGTGTTATTCGCGTGGCGAGTTGTTTAGGCTTTATCAAAATTGGACACACAATCAATAAACTTCATGTGAATACATTATTGCAATCTTATGCTTTCTGAACAGAAAAATGATGAGTTAACTGGTGTTTAATCTAAGACAAACTGCATTATACTTCATCACGTGCTCGTCGTAGAGCAAAATGTGGGAGGCAATTGACATTTGTATTAAGCAATCACCTTCCATCAATGCTGTATCCTTTAAGAGTTTGCAATTGCGTTGATATCCTGCAACTGCGTGCTGCTATTAGATTCAGCGGTGGTGTTTAACAGGCTAGCGTGATGCTGGCACGTAAGGGAGGCGGGCTAGCTTAGTATGTAATCAATGATTTGCAAACTTCCACTACCAGCGAATAGCATACTCTAGTATCTTGCAAGTGCAGGAACTGGAAGCTTAGATGTCATTGTTGCTACCTTAATCTCAGAACACCACAGCGGTGCAAGCAAGAAGCGTTACCATGCCATGCCATCATTGGTGTGCTTTCCCTAGTGGGCTACATAGCGCCAGCCCACATGCCCCAGCATGCCTGAAAATATTATTGTGTATATCTTGCGTTGCTAATAAGCACAATGGCATGATTGCCTAGCCCGGTATACAGCTTTGTATCCATAAGAATCTGGCCAAAAGCTCAACAAATCAGACAGCAGTCCAAGACAAACTAATATACAGGATGCCAGTCAAAGGATCGCATTGTGCAGTGCAGAACATGCCATGAGCTCTCATTTCATCTATAACCCACCACAATCAAAACCAGTACAAGTTGAAACCCAAACTGCCAAGGCACACGTACAACAATCATCAAAAGAAACAACCACTGTGTCCATGCTTTTAGCTGAGTCTGGGACATCTAGTTGGCCTTGAAGCCGCCACCATTACAGCAACAGTCAAGAATGCATTGTAATTAACCAGACATAGTAAGACCGATTGGAGCGCTTATTTTAAACAGACAAAAGTCTGTCACTACAAGAATAGTGGTAAAAAGCAAGATGTTTGTTGCACACGCAATTGTGTGGAAAACGCTAGGGCTTGAAAGCCAGAAATTCAGTTATGTATGGATCTTGCGACATAGCGCATTGTTATACAACTTTTGTGTGACAGCATTACTTAGTAGACTTTCTGCCTAAACCAATTTCTTTAGGTAGTTAAAACCTTTTCGTACAACCACCGCGAGCGCATTATTCACAGTAGAAAATCTCAATTCAGTGAGAGTGCAACAAATAATTACACTATGTCAAAAAGTGGCTGTTTCAAAATTGCACCAAGTGCAGTGTGGCTCGAGCGTGAAGCAAGCCTCCTTGTAATATATAAAAGATCTGAGGTGGTAAGCGTATGGTACCACAAACCACAGATGTATGCATAAGTTCTAGGTAGTACTCCACATTGCTTGCGTGTCACGGGAAGCTTGTGTATTAGGCAATCGATAAGTAATAAAGAAGAGGTAAAAAAGATTCTCCACATTTGAGATAGATGACGGCATATGACCAGCTTTGTCTTATCAACTGAACAAGTGCAGCGAAACGGAGAAAAATATGCAATGCAACAGAGAATGCTTCGCTTTCAGCTGTGCTACCATGGTGGGCTTGCAACTACTTTACTGGGCTGACTTTTATGATTCAGCAGCATTCTATACCACATTATCAACAAGTGAAATTTCTGTTACTTATAAAAGAGACCGGCTTCCACCCTGAAGCCCACGAACTCTTGGGACACACATTGAACTTGCCACATTAGAAGGTTAATGGCTTGTTGTTTGCTTGAAAAATTGAGCACTCATACTGTGACTAGGAATTTGGCAGCTACCTAACAGAGCAGCAAATTTTATTGTCTTGATGGGGGTATTTTTAGGAGATGAATTATGGTATGCAATATATAATTGTGTTCAAGAAAAAAGAGGGAAGAATTTAGGTGTGCAGGTACTAGTGCCAGAAATGACTACATAATAATTCAGGTAACCACAGCTTTCTGTTTCTCTCGGGTGGCTCGTAGACACCTTCATGCTCCTCAATGATGTTTCTAAATAAGCAACCTGGCTCGAATAATATAGTCTGCACAGAGAATATATTGCAAGTCACTGCAGCTCTGTTTATATTTGTCTCAGAAGAACCAAATTTAGTTACAGTGCTTCAAGTGAGGGCTCCCCGCATAAATAAAAGATATTGTGCAAGTGATCCGCTACTAGAAATCCTGGAAATGTCACACGTAAACAGTAAAATAATTGCATATTGCACAAGCATATTCTACAAATCATAGTGCAGCGACAGTTTTTTACGCACCTTGTAAAAGCATGCAGGTCAAGTGCATCGTTGTGCGATCCAATATGTAGCAGTGCAGCAGGTTCCTACAGGTCGTAGGCTTGACTCCAGAATCCGCATAACCTTCAAGAGTAAGAAAGGTTTAATTTATTGCGATGTGAAGGTTCAAACGTGTGATTTACAGTGTCATGTGGAATTGAAAGAAAGAGACTCACACATAAATCTGTTCCTGTTTGTACAGACGTCATGTAGTTATATCTCATGTGCTTACATTGTTATATTGTAAAATTCAGGCGGGAATAAAACCAGCAGCTAACATCATACTAATTGGGAAATTATCACTAAAACCTAAATGTGTAGTGAATCAAAAGAATGGATCATGAACGGTCTAAAACCTAGGCCGCAATTTTGTAGCGGTGCCTTTTCCGATGCTACTCATTTTCCTCAGTGGTCGGACTGACATTCCGCCATCGTTATTGACTACAACAGCCAGCCGTGGACGGTGGGTTATAAGAGAGGCAAACATCGAGCGGAAAGCATCGCAACAAAATCGCAGCCCTTATTTACGCATTGCTACAGCCCACATATTTTGAGAACAATCGCAGGAGCTGACATCCTGTTCAGATGAAAATATTAATGAAAACGAGCGCCTGATTGTCATGCTTCGATTAAAAAGAAATTTCGTTGTTGTAAGATCGGTCTATATTTGCCGTGCAATATAAAAGAGAAATACGCGAGCACGTCGAAGAACAGAAACAATGCAGACAGGTTCTCGCGAAGCTGGGTTTCAAACTGAACTGTATCAACAAAATAATCTTCACACATGCTAATATCTGCTGAACTGTCAAACACCGCAGTCGCGTTCCAAGTCGCGATGCCCACGACACACCTACATGCATTACACAAGTAATTTGCGGAAACGATATCCACAGAAGAATTTCTTGCCGGGAAACTACCGAGGAAACAGGAACTTTCAGCGTTTACTTAAATATTTGCCTATTAAGTCTCAGCAATCAGCGGTGGTAGCACATCACTGCAGAAAGCAAGCGGTAAGAAATAATACTTTTCACGGAAACTCCCATCGTGAAACGGTTTGCTAAATGGACACAACAACGCGGGCAACATACGCTCCGAAACTGCTTTGTTGTCGTTGCACAAAGTTTACTACATGAACCATAAGCTGTGAGAATGCGCGCAAGCGTCAGACCTGCTTACCTTAAAGATGTGAACAGCAAGCGCTCCTTCGTCTCGCAGGCACCACGCGACGACGCTCTTTCCAGCGCGAACACTGTCCAATTGCTGATGAACACCAGCGCACAAAAGCACAACTTTCAACAAACGCTTCCACGCACCATAATTCGAAGCCACAGTACCAGGTATTTCACGAGCGAACGCGGACAGGCGAGAACAACGGCAGCTCGGACGGGCGCTGTAGTACACGTAAGACACCGGCGTATCACAGGAAACATAAGCAGAACTAATAGCGTTAGAAGAGTCCAGAGGTTTCCTGATGGTTAATGCACACGATACGGATCACAGTTTGTTTAGGCACTTCCAAAATATTCAATTACCGTGGAACTGCAACGTGCACTCTCACCGCTCACACAAACGCAATGTGGCCCAACTCAATGTATCATCCAGTAATATTACCGGGCATAACCGTCACTAGGATGCCTAAACGCGTGGCGCCCGCTCTCCCTTTAGGGTGAGGACAACCACGTCGTCTGCTAGCGCGGCCGCCATTTTCTTGTGCGCCTGCGGAGAGCAGGCGCACATCGAGGCAACCTAACCTTCACTAGAGTGACTGGAAAAACCTTCACACAAGTCAATTTAGCCTCCGAAATCTACATTTGCTTTCAGGGCGTGCAGTTTGCAAAAGCACGGCCTTCAAGATTTAATTTTGTTACTCAGGGTAAGTCGTAGCTGGATGGAAGCCTGCTATTTAAACACAACTTATCGATGTTTGAAGTGCCGTGGTGTGCTGCCTTGTTTTTTTTAAAGCATATACAGATATATTAGACGAACTATGAGCGAACTTTTGCCGGCGGACACGAGACAATCAGCGCGCAGCATGTGCAGCTCCGTCTGCTTGCGATGGCGGACGGTGTACGGGAAGCCGCAATAGCTGCGAGACCCACCGATCAGAAATTTCGAATCACCATGCATATACACGCTTCTTATGGCGCCCGGTGGCGTGTTTTTGAGAATGGGAGGCCTTATCTTGAATAGTTGGAACCATATTTCCTCGTAGCGTAAGGAATAAAGGCGAGAAAACGTGGCGATGGCTGGCTTACAGCGGCAGCGGCACTTTGCCCAAAGTGAAACAGGCGTACTGCTTGCACGCTCGCGTAATCAAACAAATACGGCCATACTCCGCACACAACTTTCATACTCAGCCAACTGACAATTATAAATTATCAAGTTGTACGCCCAAGCAAGCATTTACGGGATCCGCGCTGCCCTACTTCTATCCCTGCTAATTTCAACAAAGCAATGACTCGTACTTGTGGTCAGCGCGAAAGCGACACGGACAAAAGGAAGAAACACAGCAACACAGCGCTGCTTCTTCGGAGTGTACAAGTGCACATGTAGGTAACATAGAGTGTGCACCATATAGATTAATGCTCTATGTTGCCTACGTGTGCACTGAAGTGCACACCTAGGTAACATCCCACCGTAAACACAAACGACACATCCTACAAAAATTATAATAACGGTTCTTTTTGTCAAATGAAAGGATAAGTCAAGATTTAGTGCTTACAATGACTCTGCTGAGTGTATTAATGGCTGTCACACAGTACAGATAGATCTGCCTGTATTATATGCACAGACAGTTGTTATGTGCACTCAAGTCTACACTCAGGCAACACATAGTGCACATCTAGTTAACATCCTGCCGTAAACATAAAGGACACATCCTAGAGGTCTAATAAAGGTCACTTCCTCGAGGTATACGTTAGGATGAGTAAACACGTGGTACACACAAAGTTGGCGTCCCGGAGGTCACACAAAGGACAAGGAATCATAAAGGTAACATAGGGCAAAAGAAGGAAACATAAAGGAAACATAAAGGCAATGGCCATTTTCATAGGGGTTATTTAAGGTTTATGTCAAACTTACTCAATGTTCACGGATGTTTTGCAATATTCCTACTAATAAATTATTGGTATTTATAAAACCGGTCTAAAATACATCAATATATTACTCTATATGTATTACTAGGTGATTTTACAGTATTATGGTATAGTCTTTTATTGCTCAGATACATTGTTTTAAACTTGGCACTTGACCTTTTAGGTTTTTGCAATTCTGCAATTCTCGCTTCAAGTGGCGGAAGGCGAACAGCTCTCAAACCACTACCAAGACAGGTCTCTCAGCAAAAATACAGAGTCTCGGGGAACTGCCTTGCGCCTCTGACTGCATACTGCCTGCGAAGCGGCGGTCTTTCGGTCAGGGAGTTGCGCCGCTCTGGCGATATATTGTCGCTCTCGGCGGAAGAAAGTCGGACGCGCACTGATAGCAGTTGATCTGGTCCATCGCGTTCCGCCACTGGCCAAGCAGTGTCATTATTAAAACATTCTTACCTCAGACTGTGAACAAGGCAGGTAACCTTGTACCACTTTTGGTCCTGAAATAGTAATACAAACACAATTATCATCATCAGCTACAGCCATTTTTAACTTTCCTGCGGGACAAGGAACTGGTGTCTGTGTATATCATTGTGCTGCACGTCATCCACATACAGACCAGTGCCTCAGCTGGTGTATTATTTTACTCTCAACATTCGATCTTATCTTGTGTCACATCGACTGCGCTTTTATTTTGCCTTGGTAGCCATTCCGTCCGTCAGATAGACTATAGCAGTTATGTGTTGTGCGCAGTACATGGCTTGCCTAACTCAAACCTTATTCTCATCAGCTCAACTTCAATATAATGTACATATATTTACAATGGGAACCTTATTAAGGTCTGCTTATATATTTTCCCTTTACGCCTTTTATTTCTCGCTCCGTGCCTCGTTTAAATTCTGAACTGCAGGCTGCGTAAAAACATGGGTGGACAAAAATCTATAGTGAAGTGGCAGTAGGTAAGATGAAGATAAATAACAAACAGCGCATGTAAATATATTTTTGAAAAATATTTAAAAAGAAACAAGATATCTACTTCAGCCTCACAGTCAACCTAGCTCCTAGATGGTTATTACGGTGCGTATTTATAATTACGTCACAGTGAAATACTTTATTTATAGCGTTCATTTATGTTGACAGAAAGTATTTTCTTAGCCAAGGCGATTGTAGGTGTCCCATTTGACGAAACGATTTGGCAAATGTATACTATCGCCAATGCATAAACTGGAAATAACATCCTATCTGTCACATCTCAAACCAGTTAAGCTCGTTAAAAAGATCACGGTAAGTATCTAGGTGTGAATGAAAATAACAGCTGCAATGGGAACGTTCAAGCCGAAATGCGTACAAACAATCTTATCGAAATATCTGCGAGCGTAAAGACGCAAATGCTCATAGTATCACAAAATTTGGGGCTTTACGTGCGAAAACCACTTTCTGATTATGATGCACGCCGTAGTAGAGGACTCCGGAAATTTCTACCACTTGGGGTTCTTTAACGTACACGAAAAGCTAACTACACGGGTGTTTTCGCATTTCGCCCCATCGACATGCGGCAGCCGTGGCCGGGATTCGATCCTACGACCTTGTTCTCAGCAGCCCAACACCATAGCCACTGAGCAACCACCGCAGGTGCTCCCAATATCAAAATAGTTATTAAATATTAAATAAATTAGGGGGTTTTACGTGCCAAAACCACGATCTGATTATGACGCACGCTGTAGTGGGGGACTCCGGAAATTTGGACCACCTGGGGTTGATTAACGTGCCCATAAATATAAGTACATGGGTTTTCTCGCATTTCGCCTCCATCGAAATGTGGCCGCCGTGGCCGGGAATCGATCCCGCGACCTCGTGCTTGGCAGCCCAACACCATAACCACTAAGCAATCACGGCGGGTAATCACGATATAATAATAATAATAATAATAATAATAATAATAATAATAATAATAATAATAATAATAATAATAATAATAATAATAATAATAATAATAATAATAATAATAATATAATAATAATATGTACTATAATACTAAATCACAATAATATATTATCGCCAATGTGCATTCAGTTCCTCAGCTCTAGCTATCGTGTAACCACTAACTGTTGACTTTTTTCTTGTGGGGACAGGAAAGAGGAGTCAGGTGATTCTCAGCGTGAAGCCTTCAGTGACTGCACGTTTAGCACATCTTCTTGTTCCGCTAACACTTTCGAAGAAAGTGAGCTGGTATTCATACTTAGCTACGTCATCGTGGAGTATTCATGGTAGAACAGCTGCATGTGGTGGCGCAAATCCTATTACGCAAGCAATCGGACTAAAACATTTCTTTTTGCATATCTACAGCTGATTATTATTATTATTATTATTATTATTATTATTATTATTATTATTATTATTATTATTATTATTATTATTATTATTATTATTATTATTATTATTCATGGAAATATACAACATATACAAGCACACAGAGGAAAAAGGGAGGGAGCTAGCTGACATCTGCCACTGAGAGGGGCACAACGCCTGCCTTCTCTCTCGGGAGGAGAGAGTGAAAACAGAGGAAGATGGGCAACAGAGAAATGGGAAAGAAAATAAGAAATTAACAAATGACAGGCACACGGGCAAAAGAAAGTAGGAACACGGAAAAAAATGTCTATAAACGGGATTAGAAGCGTTACATAATTCGACATGAAAAATAGATAGTTTATAGAAGATTTATACAGGAATGGAATCAAAAACAGGTCATCTTTTTTTCTGCTGATCTTTTTTTTACAAATGAAAGCGTTCACGCCAGGAATTGGACACACTAAGAAATTGAAATACTGTAGTCGCACACAATACTATTTCCGGTTCTCAAGCTTTCATCATCATCATCATCATCATCAGCCTAGTTACGCCCACTGCAGGGCAAAGGACTCTCCCATACTTCTCCAACTACCCCGGTCATGTACTAATTGTGGCCATGTTGTCCCAGCAAACATCTTAATTTCATCCGCCCACCTAACTTTCTGCCGCCCCCTGCTACGCTTCCCTTCCCTTGGAATCCAGTCCGTAACCCTTAATGACCATCGGTTATCTTCCCTCCTCATTACATGTCCTGCCCATGCCCGTTTCTTTTTCTTGATTTCAACTAAGATGTCGTTTACCCGCGTTTGTTGCCTCACCCAATCTGCTCTTTTCTTATCCCTTAACGTTGCACCCATCATTCTTCTTTCCATAGCTCGTTGCGTCGTCCTCAATTTCAGCAGAACCCTTTTCGTAAGCCTCCAGGTTTCTGCCCCATATGTGAGTACTGGTAACACACAGCTGTTATACACTTTCCTTTTGAGGGATAGTGGCAACCTGCTGTTCATGATTTGAGAATGCCTGCCAAACGCACCCCGGCCCATTCTTATTCTTCTGGTTATTTCAGTCTCATGATCCGGATCCGTGGTCACTACCTGCCCTAAGTAGATGTATTCCCTTACCACTTCCAGTGCTTCACTACCTATCGTAAACTGCTGTTCTCTTCCGAGACTGTTAAACAATACTTTAGTTTTCTGCAAATTAATTTTCAGACCCACCCTTCTGCTTTGCCTCTCCAGGTCAGTGAGCATGCATTGCAATTGGTCTCCTGAGTTACTAAGCAAGGCAATATCATCAGCGAATCGCAAGTTGCTAAGGTATTCTCCATCAACTTTTATCCCCAATTCTTCCCACTCCAGGCCTCTGAATACCTCCTGTAAACATGCTGTGAATAGCATTGGAGATATCGTATCTCCCTGTCTGACGCCTTTCTTTATAGGGATTTTGTTACTTTCTTTGTGGAGGACTACGGTGGCTGTGGAGCCGCTATAGATATCGTCCAGTATTTTTACATATGGCTCATCTACACCCTGATTCCGTAATACCTCCATGACTGCTGAGGTTTCGACTGAATCAAACGCTTTCTCGTAATCAATGAAAGCTATATATAAGGGTTGGTTATATTCTGCACATTTCTCTATCACTTGATTGACAGTGTGAATATGGTCTATTGTTGAGTAGCCTTTACGGATTCCTGCCTGGTCCTTTGGTTGACAGAAGTCTAAGGTGTTCCTGATTCTATTTGCGATTACCTTAGTAAATACTTTGTAGGCAACGGACAGTAAGCTGATCGGTCTATAATTTTTCAAGTCTTTGGCGTCCCCTTTCTTATGGATTAGGATTATGTTAGCGTTCTTCCAAGATTCCGGTACGCTCGAGGTTATGAGGCATTGCGTATACAGGGTGGCCAGTTTCTCTAGAACAATCTGACCACCATCCTTCAACAAATCTGCTGTTACCTGATCCTCCCCACCTGCCTTCCCCCTTTGCATAGCTCCTAAGGCTTTCTTTACTTCTTCTGGCGTTACCTGTGGGATTTCGAATTCCTCTAGGCTATTCTCTCTTCCACTATCGTCGTGGGTACCACTGGTACTGTATAAATCTCTATAGAACTCCTCAGCCACTTGAACTAGCTCATCCATATTGGTAACGATATTGCCGGCTTTGTCTCTTAACGCACACGTCTGATTCTTGCCTATTCCTAGTTTCTTCTTCACTGTTTTTAGGCTTCCTCCGTTCCTGAGAGCCTGTTCAATTCTATGCATATTATAGTTTCTGATGTCCGCTGTCTTACGCTTGTTGATTAACTTAGAAAGTTCTGCCAGTTCTATTCTAGCTGTAGGGTTAGAGGCTTTCATACATTGGCGTTTCTTGATCAGATCTTTCGTCTCCTGCGATAGCTTACTGGTTTCCTGTATAACGGCGTTACCACCGACTTCTATTGCGCACTCCTTAATGATGCCCATGAGATTGTCGTGCATTGCTGCAACACTAAGGTCCTCTTCCTGAGTTAAAGCCGAGTACCTGTTCTGTAGCTTGATCCGGAATTCCTCTAGTTGCCCTCTTACCGCTAACTCATTGATTGGCTTCTTGTGTACCAGTTTCTTCCGTTCCCTCCTCAAGTCTAGGCTAATTCGAGTTCTTACCATTCTATGGTCACTGCAGCGTACCTTGCCGAGCACGTCTACATCTTGTATGATGCCAGGGTTCGCGCAGAGTATGAAGTCGATTTCATTTCTAGTCTCACCATTCGGGCTCCTCCACGTCCACTTTCGACTAACCCGCTTGCGGAAAAAGGTGTTCATTATCCGCATATTATTCTGTTCTGCAAACTCTACTATTAATTCTCCTCTGCTATTCCTAGAGCCTATGCCATATTCCCCCACTGACTTGTCTCCAGCCTGCTTCTTGCCTACCCTGGCATTGAAGTCGCCCATCAGTATAGTGTATTTTGTTTTGACTTTACCCATCGCCGATTCCACGTCTTCATAAAAGCTTTCGACTTCCTGGTCATCATGACTGCATGTAGGGGCATAGACTTGTACCACCTTCAATTTGTACCTCTTATTAAGCTTCACAACAAGACCTGCCACCCTCTCGTTAATGCTATAGAATTCCTGTATGTTACCAGCTATTTCCTTATTAATCAGGAATCCGACTCCTAGTTCTCGTCTCTCTGCTAAGCCCCGGTAACACAGTACATGCCCGCTTTTTAGCACTGTATATGCTTCTTTTGTCCTCCTAACCTCACTGAGCCCTATTATATCCCATTTACTACCCTCTAATTCCTCCAATAACACTGCTAGACTCGCCTCGCTAGATAGCGTTCTAACGTTAAACGTTGCCAGGTTCAGATTCCAATGGCGGCCTGTCCGGAGCCAGGTATTCTTAGCACCCTCTGCAGCGTCACAGATCTGACCGCCGCCGTGGTCAGTTGCTTCGCGGCTGCTGGGGACTGAGGGCCGGGGTTTGATTGTTGTATTCATATAGGAGGTTGTGGCCCAGTACTGCACCAGGGTGGCCAATCCTGCTCTGGTGAGAGAGTGCGTTACCGGTTCTGGTCACCGGGATCAGGCCGCACTCCAGGCCTGTTTGTGCTATTTTCTCAACACACGTTTTTCTTTTTTTTGTATTTTCCGGTGGAGAATTGCGCTGCACCGGGATTTGAATCACGGTCCTTTTGCACTGGAGACGGATACTCTACCGTCCCCGCAGGAGTTAAATTAAAAATTGGAGAATGGGGTTTTGCGTGACAAAACCACTTTCTGATTATGCACGCCTTAGTGGAGGACTCCGAAAATTTCGACCACCTGGGGTTCTTTAACGTGCATCAAATTCTAAGTACACGGGTGTTTTCGCATTTCGCCCCCATCGAAATGCGGCCGCCGTGGCCGGGGTCCGATCCCGCGACCTCGTGCTCAGCAGTCTAACACCATGACCACTGAGCAACCACGGCGGGTCCCGCAGGAGTTGTACGCCTCATTTAACCTACAGTGGTGCCCAATTTGATCAGTCAAGCTGGGCCAATCTGAGCTCGGTTATACCGCATGGATGGCACACGGCTAGAGAACCTGGTATTTATGACCTGCACATGTGTGGCCACACATAATTGAGGATATATAATTTTTTCTTTTAGGAGGGTTTCCGTACAGTGATAAAATGAAGGAAAAGACATTAAAAAAAGAAAAAAAAGGGGGAAAAAGAAGGAACATAACTTGTGATTTGAACTCGTGATCCTTCAATGTTGCCCGGAAAGGTAGCTCAGTCGGTTGGTTCGTCAAGCCAACGGTTACTTTCAAGCGCCATAGCTCCTGCTCCGAGCCTCATACTTATGTGGAAAGGGGCTGGTGTTGTCCGCGACAGTCGATTTTTGCTGGACTGTGGTTGGAAGGCATAATTTCTTGGAAAAATGGCCGCCAGAGGAGCAGCGTGAACTCGAGCGGCTTTATAGACTAGGAAAACTGCCTTAAAATATTTAGACTTGAGGGGAAGCTTCGTTAACAAACTCTAACACGGCAATCAGCACTCGAATATAATTATAACCCTAATAATAATTGTAAATATTCATCTCATCTATAGGATCTAAAGCGCGCGCTGTTTCTTGCCTCTGCGTGTAGTAGTTAAGAGAGCCAGTTTAAGGGCGGAGAAGAGGGAAGGAAAGGAAAGCAAACTTGCAGCGCCGTGGTTTTAAAGCGCAACCGTGGTAGAGAAACGGAAAGGCGATATAAGCATGCGTGGCCATGATACGCACACGACAAACTGCCTTACAATATTTAGACTTGAGGGGAAGCTTCGTTAACAAACTATAACACGGCAAGCAGCACTCGAATACGACGAGAGAAATAATTGAGACGCGGAAAATTCCCTTGAAATAAATCTGGTTTGCGAGACAAATGCTTGTATGTATTGAATCTCTTAAAAGATGAGGGGGGAAATATGCGCTCACCGAGAGGGCATCGTCAGCACGAGACCATCACCAGGCTCCTTACGGGGATGTGGAGAGCTTCGCGGCCGGAACGAAGCCTCCCCTCTCCGCCGGCCAGGCGTGGAAAACGCGCTTTCCGATCGCTCAAGGTTGCGCAGGAATAGTAGAGTTCTAGCGTCTAGGAAAAGCTTTAACAGGTGCGAGGACGGCACGCATAGCGTGGGAAGCTAGCCGCCGGAATAGCTATCTTCGAGAGCTATTCTATATTATATTATATTATACTTCGAGAGCTATGACTGATGCTTTTCTATATACATGTATTCATCTCATCTATGCGATCGCATGCGCGTGCTGTTTCTTTGTCACTGCGTGTAGTAGTTAAGAGAGCCAGTTTAAGGGCGGAGAAGAGGGAAGGAAAGGAAAGCAAACTTGCAGCGCCGTGGTTTTAAAGCGCAACCGTGGTAGAGAAACGGAATGGCGATATAAGCATGCGTGGCCATGATACGCACACGACAAACTGCCTTAAAATTTTTAGACTTGAGGGGAAGCTTCGTTAACAAACTATAACACGGCAATCAGCACTCGAATATAATTATAACCCTAATAATAATTGTAAATATTCATCTCATCTATAGGATCTAAAGCGCGCGCTGTTTCTTACCTCTGCGTGTAGTAGTTAAGAGAGCCAGTTTAAGGGCGGAGAAGAGGGAAGGAAAAGAAAGCAAACTTGCAGCGCCGTGGTTTTAAGGCGCAACCGTGGTAGAGATACGGAAAGGCGATATAAGCATGCGTGGCCATGATACGCACACGACAAACTGCCTTACAATATTTAGACTTGAGGGGAAGCTTCGTTAACAAACTATAACACGGCAAGCAGCACTCGAATACGACGAGAGAAATAATTGAGACGCGGAAAATTCGCTTGAAATAAATCTGGTTTGCGAGACAAATGCTTGTATGTATTGAATCTCTTAAAAGATGAGGGGGGAAATATGCGCTCACCGAGAGGGCATCGTCAGCACGAGACCACCACCAGGCCTCAAGCTTTAGTAATGTGCAAAAATTAAGGCTATTCAGCGAACTTGGTGATAGCCTGTACATCCTTTATTATTATTCTGGGGCAAGAGGAGGGGGAGGGGCACTTTTTGAAGGAGCTTGCTAAAACCCTGGTGAAATCTCAGAAATTACTCTTTGTCCATGTCCAGTTCGTATATAATTACTAGTTCAGCAATCAGTGACCAACTCTTGATCTTAACAAGGCGGCAAGATAAGCTTTCGAAACCTTACTTCTAAGTACCTGGCAAGAATAAAATTTCCGCTATTGATTTCTCATTTTTCTCTATTCCCTCTTGTAATATTGAAAGCACTTTAATACGTCCGAAGCACTACGTGAATGGCTGATTGACTTTTTTGAAAAACTAGATAGAGAAAGACCTCTCATTTGCAACTCGATACGGATACCGATACGAAGAACTTCATTAAAAGCACCCCGAGGAAACTTGATCTTTTCAATTTCTTTTTCAAGCAAATCGGCAGTAGTCAGGATTGACAAATTACTCTTGAGCGTATGTCCTTAACCATTTCAGAGTTTCAGTAACTTTGACTTCGGATAAGTGCTGATGTCTTCGTTTAGAGAAGAATTATAATAAAGGGGCTCGTCGCCAAGAAGGCTCTTGCTGTTACTGCCGTCATAGAGAAAAGGCAACATCCACTTGCCTGACTTCTTGGCACTTGCATATTCATGCAAATAGGAAACTTTCTTTCTGTTGGTTTAGTTTCTTGGTTGAAGACAGAGAAAGGCCACAGCGCTAGAAACACGGTGTCGAGGGAGGGACCAGTAATATTTTATTGTTTGATGAAATCGCAAGATATTATTCGCACTGGAGAATGCTTGAGATGAGAAGCCAACATCGCTTCCTCTCACTCACAAAAAAAAAAATATTTCACTGCCTTAAAGTACTCTCCATTTCATTAAGACTCGGGATGTCTCTATCCCATGTCAAGATCTCATCGCCCGCTTCAGCCCATTTGTTGGTTTTTAACTTTAAAAAAATACTTAAAATATTTGGTCCTCTTCCTGCTTTTTTGTTGGTTTGTTTAAGATGCTCTTTATGCTTCTAGCGCGTAATTAGTTATTGACTGTGAAGATACTTTTATACTATCTTAGTTATTATTTTCACGGAAAGCTTAATAAATTATGAGTTCGCTGAAATCATATACCTGGTAGTATTACATAGCAGAAGCACCCTTTTTAAAATATATTTCGTAGCAGGCAACACAGTTCAGTCAGATCAGCCTGATTACATAAAGGAACGCACATTATTTGCGCGACAAGTCACACTATGTTGCTAGGTAGTAATTGAGCTTCCCTAACCTTGTCATTATGCACCAGAAAGCATCTGTAGAAATTGAGAAATTAAACTGTAGTAAGGTATGCGACCGGGCCAGTTGGTGTTGATCCATGATGTTTGACAGCGCTAACTTGAACACAGGACGGCGAAAGAGACGAAAAACGGAGACAAGCGCTGACTTCCAAGAAAAGATGCGACTGCTCCTTGACAATGACTGGTGTCGTGCGTTTACGCTTTGTTTTGCTTTGTCATTGATAGGAGTCAGCGTTAGTGTGAAATCACGCATGTGCACAATGCATACACATTTGCTTTTTCTTGGGGGGGGGGGCGGGGGGGGGAATTAAAATCAGCTGGAAGTCAGCGCTTGTCCCCGTTTGTCGCCTCTTTCTCCGTCCTTTCTCCAAGTTCGTGCTGTCAAACATGATCAGAAATTAAAGCTTGGTAGTAATGAAATCACATCAATTTTGCACAAACCGTGCGCTTATGGCACTAGGTTCAAGAAATACATCCGCTAATTCCGTTCGAAAATATATTGAAGCTCCAATATCTACTCACTACCCTGGAAGTTTTATGTGCCGAGAAGCAAATGTGGTTCAAATGTTCAATGGTGGTTTAATTTTGTTGGTTCATCGGAAACAGCTACTAGTGCGTCATTGCCGGAAACAGCTACTAGTTTCTCTGCTACTGTCGTAGCAAGGAAACTTGGACAAGTCGGTGTACGTTCATGCATCAGAAAAACTTCGTGCTAGTCCTCATTCGCGCTGTTTTATAAAGTATATTGTTAAACTTTGCAGGGAATGTCATGACTTGTGCAGCACGGCAGGATGTGCTGTATCACTAACGCGTACTGCGCACTGTGATGCGCACTCATCAGAAGCAACGTTATACCGTGTGCCCCAGCTAACGATAGCCAAGCTGTTGAACGAAAAAAAAGATAGTTAATTAACCCATTGCAAGACATATCTATAATACCTATGATGTTCGGGTGTCAGGGTTCTCATCATCGAATACTGCAGTCTTAAGATCGTATCTTGCACTGTGTGTTTGAAGATTTTTTTTTCATTGAACAGCTTGACTAATGTTAGCTAGGACACCCTCTATAAAAGCTGCCTGTGGCCTTCTGGGCAGGGAAATATGGGCGACGGTGGCACCAGTGGATGTTGCGGGCGGAGGTACTACGCTCCTTTTTCTCAGTTACAAAATTTAATAGATAATTTGTACTCTTGTTCGTATGACATTGGTTCCCATATGGCGTGAATGGAGGGCATGTAGCAGCAATGCCAAAGCTGCCGCAGTGGCGCGCAAGTGGTTTTGCTACCTATTTAGGTAAGTATTATCTGACCTTGCTTTTCGAGTAATGCTTCAGAAATGAACAGGGAATAGAGCTCCGCTCCGGCAATTCCTTAAGTGTTGAGCGAAGACGCCCCGTTGAAAAGTGCGCACAGTTTTTGCGACCGCATTTTCCAGCGACTCAGCTTGTGGCAGGGATTAGCACCACGACTACAACCACCGGTTTTGATCTATAAAGGCTACATGACCAGCGGTCAATTTCCCATGTCCTGGACAGGCTTAAAGCGTGCATGACAGCCGTTGGGGCACCGGAGCAGCACGTTCTAAGTCGAGTACTGCCGCTCGTCCTTCAGAGCTCCGCAGAGACTGAAGGTATTAATCGTGGTCGTCGTTTTTGGCTTGGGCGGACTTCAGGCAAAGTTTCAGGAACGAGCTTGAGTATGCGCAAGCCCTGCAGGCACTTTACCATTATATGTAGCCCACATAAGCCGGAATCCGAGATGGTGGCCCAGTCACTCAAGCAAAGCCATCGCGGTTTTAACCATAGTTACATGTCAGACAATACTGAAGTAGAGACGAGGTCACTCGAAATGCTTGTGCTGTTCAGGAAGGCCTGCTTAGTGGAAGGCCACTATAAACGCATAGTCAGACCACAGAAGCCAACTGTGCCTGGCATGTACGAGGAGCTACCGGCACCGCCTGCTGCGTCAGAGGACTGGACACATACAGATTAGTGCGAGCTAGGAGCGACGTAGCACTGCAACCTGGACAAGACATACATATGAACGGTGCAAATGCTCAGGCAGCGGAAAGCGTAAGCGCACAGCAGCAGCATAGGGCACGCCCTAACACCTTGACATATACTTGGTGTACCTTCGCACTTCCCAAAAACTTCATCGTCCTCTTTGTTCACGAAATTTTTTTAAAGTTTACTGTTACACTTATGTGAGCATATGTGCGAGAAAACTTCTGTATTCTTAACACAAGGCTCTGCCTTCTTTTCTGTCTTCATTTTCACAGCACTCTGCCTGCACAATATGGCGAGTTCTGCTTACACAACACATAAAGAACTTATATGAGTAGCGAGTGTTTCGCTTCTTACACACAAGCACAAGCACACGTGGTCAGCACAATATTTCCGACGTAAGTTTCAAACTCACTCGCGGGTCAAGTTCGCTTCTACATTTCGAAAACCTTATTCACTATGCTCCGGCGATAGCGTCACTGGCACGTGGCTGAATGCCATTATACACTTTTGATTACCGAGCAGCCATAACGCCACCGCAATGTCATTCAGAAGTGACTTCAAAAGCTATACTATGCCTCATTTGCCACCGTGAATCAGTGCTCAGTTGACATATGTCGCTGCCACGAAGCTGAGAATTATATTGGCCGCGACAGGCGACTAAAGACCAGGCACCGCCTGGCCTGTGGCCGTTTTCGCGCTTACCATTCACCGCGCTTATGACAGCAGCTACCATCGCATTCATCAAACTCGCCTTTTCCGGTTTTCGAGATCAAAGGAACGTTAACTAATGACATGTTCGAGTGAGGATGCTGAGACAATAAACAAGGTCGTCT